>NC_090742.1:134703551-134736051 GCF_036898095.1 Palaemon carinicauda | reverse complement strand
CTCCAAAGGAGGAATTACGGCCTGCAAATTAAAAAAAAAAAAGAACAATTTCGAACACTCCTAACTAACTAAACTATCGCACTATAATCAAAGATAAATAATAAACTGCACCTATCATTCACAATCACGACAAACAAATAAAAACAAAACTGTACTTACCTTACTGTTGAAAAATGATCAAAGACTTCCCCGCTGTTCGAAAAAAATAATAATGATAATCCAGCATTCACACTACTGCCTCTTGCTGCAGTCAAATAAAAAAAGCCATTCACCCAAGACATTTACCATTGTCCTAACCTAGCTAAAAGTAAACAAACAGCATCATTTATACCTACATTCTTTCTCACAACAAACAATCGATAAACTAACTACCCCTCTCTCTCTCTCTCTCTCTCTCTCTCTCTCTCTCTCTCTCTCTCTCTCTCTCTCTCTCTCTCTCTCTCTCTCTCTCTCTCTCTCTCTCTCTCTCTCTCTTTTACTGTGATATGCTACTATGATTTACAGTACTTCAGCATTTTCAAGGATTGATATATATTAAAATTTTATGAAGGATGTTAATGAAAGAGATAAGCTTTGGTACAAGGTGAATTTCTAAAAGAATGCAAGATTTCCGTTGCCAATTGACTGCTTACAAGGACTGCCAACAGATGACTTTTATGTCTGCCTGTCTCATTGCTAGGTGGGAATATATTTATTTGAATGGAGAGAAGCAACGTAAAAATATTCAAAATATTAGAAATAATGATCCTTTACTATTGCTATTTATTCCCTGTCATCCTCGGTATATTACACTTCACATCAATTTGTCGTTATGAAATTCTATGACCTTTAATGCATAAATCATTGCTTCCGACAATGACATTATATATGCACGACGCTCTCTAGAGTCGCCTTTGCTCTTACTTATTATATGATGTCAGATAATATTTAATAATATCAATCTTACTTATCAAGCGCTGAACTAGAAAGTCATTATTACCTTCCCCAACTACCAATCATTGTTGACCGTCGGCAGTGGCTCGAAGTTTCTAATTAAATCAGTGATCTCCTGAACTATGCCGTATCTAATGCTTGAAAAGACTGGGTGATGCAACAGTTACTACGAATGAAAAAGTGAAAATAAATGTTTTGAAAATGCAGATGTAATTGGAGTTTAGATAATTAAGATTGATTTGAAACGAGATACCACACCACAGAAGAGTAATTATAATATACTGTACGTGGAAATGGGAATTTTTCTAACGTTGCATTAAATGTTTGTGAAATCTTTATCCCATTTGATATTAAAAAAAACCGTGATGATTACGGTGTAAGAACCGTCTTTTTACATGTTTTCTGTAAACCACCATAAATGGTTTTAAATTGCTAAAAAGACACGATATCATGAATCGAGCAATTAGACTCAGTCATTTTTAAATAGCATACTTGGCTAATGTGTCATCCTTAGGTAACAAGACAGAAAAAACATTGGATTTGTTGGGAATTAAAAAATGATTGTATGATGGCAAGGCAATGCAAAGACAGAGGCAAATTTTATTCTTTCGACCCCTTCCGGAGTATGAGAATTACAAAATTACACAAATATATATATTTTACACAAAAACTACAAAAAGAAGAGACCAATAGATTACAACTATATTTATGTACACATTTATTTAGCAAGTACATAATTAAAGCATAAAAGGTATTCGGATAAATGAAAGTACATACATTGAAAATGATACCAGAATAATCAAAATCCTGGAAAGCATTAAATCTAAAAGAAAGACATTATAAGGTTAACATACTTTGCAAGTCTTTTCAGTTCCCCAGCACAACTTGTATTGAGGAGCAGACTGAATTTAAAAATGGTAGGTCTTCTACAATAGTAAGGCTTTAGGTATCTCTCTCTTATTTCTCTAATCACAGGACAAACTAAAACATAATGGTATTCATCCCCAACTTAATGCTGTTGCATAGTCTGCAAGGGTGCTGATTCTCCTGCCCAGAATATCTTTCAGCTGCTACAGGAAGTTTGTGGGTACCACACCTATATTTGTTAAGGGCAATTCTTTCTGGTATATCTAAATTTATAATATACTTTTTTTGGCCAAATTAAGCCTTAAAAAGTTTATAATTACTACACAATATATTTCTTTCTACTTCTGCAAGCCACAGTTGTCTCTCTATATCTTTGAGTTTCATTTCTAGGCTATTTATTATCCACGTGTGATTGAATTTTCTGGATGTTCCCATAAATTTGGCATACCACATGAATCAATGATAGTTTTAATTTTATGGATCCAATTAGACTTATACTAATTCGACTCGTAAAGAATTCTAAGAAAACGATAAAAAATATTTGATTATTTAGACGCCTTTGATTTTACAATTCTCAACCAAAATCCAATCATCCGTTTGCAAATAGATATTTCAATTTTGAATCTACCAAGATCCCCATATTCTCTGCAGTTTGCTGTTCGTTGGTTCACACAGAGCTGATTTTTCATGAACTTCTTGTGAAATATTTCAACATGATCTAGTTTGTGGTAACCCCATATTTACAACCATAAGTCAAAATTTGTACAACTAGAGCATCGAATAGATCACAGTTGATATCAATGGGTAATTCAAGTTTTTTTATATTTAATTAAAATACTAAATAATGATCTACGTGCTTGAATGACTTGTTCCTTAATATCTTTATCCATTTTACCATTATAATTAAACGTAGTACCAAGGTAAACAAAATCATCTACAATTTTGATGCTCTCCACACCATATTTAAAATTCGGAACATTTCTAACTTTTCCTGTAGAAAATACAACTACTTTATTTTTTGAAACATTAATTTGAAGTTTCCAAGTATCACAATATTCGTTTACTTTGTTTAAGGCATTGTGTGATTCCTTTGGAGATTCAGCCATTACAATAGTATCATCAGCATAAAGCCAAACATAAATACCCAAAAACATTTCTATATCAATACTACTTAATTTTTCACTTATTTCCCTTGAACACATATCCATCCCATTATACCCCTGCTAAGAGAAGACTCAAAATCATTTAGGTAGATGGCAAAAAGTAATGGAGAAAGACTCTCACCTTGTCTTACACCTATGTTACATTCGAAAAAATTAAAAATTTTGTGATTCTGCTTCACACAGGATTTTGCGTTATTATACATATTATATATGACAGCCATAATATTACCGTTAATGCCATGTGAGATTACTTTTCCCCACAAGGACGACCTGTCAACCAAATCGAATGTTTTTCTGTAATCAACAAACAAACAGTATATTCTCTTTTTTCGATGGAGATAGAAATTAACAAGTGAATGTAATACAAAAATATGATCCCTCCCTGAAACCAGCCTGCTCCTCACCAAGTTGACCAGTGCTGTCAATATAATCAGTCAACCTTTTATTGACACAAGTGGTAAAAAGCTTCGCTACACAGCTCAGTAGTGTGATACCCCTATAGTTATCTGGGTCGTCAGGGGATCCTTTTTTCTTAAATACGGGTTTTATTATCCCTATACACCAATGATATGGAACAATTGAGGAGATCAACACAATGTTGAAAAATTTGCATATCACTTTTAGCATATCATGAGGGCAGTTTTTAAGGAACTCATTTATAATATTATCAATACCACATGCTTTTCTACTCTTACGTTTTTTTTATTTGAATTTGTATCTCATCTACTGTAAAAACTTTTTTTAATTCTTCGTTAACTAACTGGTTAATAATACTTGGGTCGAAATAATCAGGGTGTTCACTCTCATCAGGTTCAACATTACCTCGACTGAGTTTAGCAAAATAATCTCGAAATGTTTTAAGTGCAATTTTACGACTCAGCTCACTCTTATCAGTATTCTTTAACAAATCCCAAAAATCCTTACTACTACTTTTTCTCAGATTTCTAACATTTCTATGAAATTTTTTTCTGAAACATTTCTTAGCTTTATTAATTATTCTCTTATATGTTTTAGCTCTAGCTTTCAGTTCGTTTCTAGCTTCATTTGTTTTGATTTTCTTAAGCCTGTTTATTACTTTCATATATTCAGTTCTTTTACAAGAACAGTCTTTGTTAAACCATGGTTTGCTAACCTTTTTGCAATCCCTAGTTTTAGGTTTATTTTGATAGACTTTTATACAAATGCCAATGTATTTAGCAGGGTCAATATATAATTTTCCTAAATCTTTTACAATATCATCCATAATATTCTGGGTCACATTCAAAGGGTTCAGTGAATCTAATTTCTGGTCTAATAAGTTAATATCCTTATTATTGAATGCTTCCATATACTCATTTTTTTTATGTCATTTGTCCATTTTGTTGTAAGTTCTTCATATTCAAAATTATTCATATCATGGGTTTCCTTACTATCAAAATCTAAATTTTCCTCCTTCGGTATTTCCGGTGGTCTCATATTACAAGTCTCTCCCAACCGTAATACCATAGAGAGGGCCGAGTGAGTATCGGACAGACACCTGTCATATTGCTCAACATTAAAATCCGTAATGCTACTCATAAGTTTAGGAGAAACAATAAAATAGTCAATACAGCTTTTACCATTAGCTGTGAAACAAGTGAAATCCCCCACGCCACTGTCTCCCCCAAATCTCCCGTTATAAATGACATTACATATGAATGGCCACATATTTTCAGTTGATAGGAAATCCTTAACCCAACCTTACTTTTAAAGGGAAGTTCGTAAAAAATGCTACATGAAACCAAGACAAGGAAAACGGAGGTGTCAAACAAGTCTTAGGTTTATAACGATATAAAATTTGGAAAAAAAATGTAATATAAATGTAATAAAAAAATGATATAATATAGAGTAAAATTAATCGACTTGATACTCAACTTTTAAGTTAATGAACATCATTAGTTATACTAACAGTATTTGTTGAGCTTTTAAGCATTCTAACTACTGTCTGCAGCCTAAAGTTCTGTTGTACTAAGATATTACACGCCCTTTTACTAAGGAATTTTAACTTCTGTATTTTTTTTTTTATAAGCAGCTCAGACTAATCAGTGATCAAGTCTAAGTCAGCATTATGAATTATATAATAGGCGAGCGAGATGCCATAGAAAGATAATATTAAAATCCAAAATGTCCATTTGGATCTGATATAATTTCATTGATTGTGGTAGCCTATTGGAAACCTACCTGCCTGCCAATCGCCGGACTGGGGTTCGAGTCCCGCTTAAATTTAATAGTTTCTTGTAGCGTCTTCAACCTCACCATCCTTGTGAGCTAAGGATGAAGTGTTTTGGGAAGCCTACAGGTCTACCTGCTAAGTCATCAGCAGCCACTGCCTGGCACTTCCTGGTTCTAACTTGGGTGGAGAGAGGCTTGGGAGCTGATCACTTGTATATATTGCCAGTCTTTGGGGCATTGTCGCTGTCCCTTACCACTGACATTCATGAGCGGCCTTTAAACCTTTAAAGGATTTTTTAATATTGTTATGAAGAAGTATTTACTTCATGTTGAAGATTTCTATTTCATAGTGCCATGCATATATTCTAGGAAAAAAAATCATCTTCTACATAATATTTCCTATTATTAGCATCCAGTGCTTTTCTCTAAAGGTGCATATTTAGTTTTTGTAGATCTTACTTATCTAGGAGTAATCTGTATCTTTTTTGGTTTGCTTATCTAAAAGATTTAGAAATAATTTATTTACATGTAAAAACTAGAATTTGTACTCTTTTGCTTCAGGTTATAATACATATCATAAAAAATAAAATATAAAATGAAGAAAACTGTGAAACCATCGAGATTATCCGGATAAAAAAAAAGAAAAAAAAAGGTGACCTTTTACCGAGTGAACGTTATATGAAACTAATCTCAGGAGGATATTTGGTCCTTTTCCCACTCTCTCCGAAATGGGATTAGCTTTCAGGCGTTGAAATTTCACTCTCAAAGGGCGAGACTTTATGACCGCAGCTGTAACTCCTTCCAACAAGATAAAGGAAAAAGAAAATCTAAGAAAGGAGAATATTTCGGAGAAGAATTTCGCTTCTGTGAATCTGAAGGGATTAATTAAGCCTGTGTTATCTTGTGTGTGCGAAGGACAATTGCTGGTCTGGAGTCCCCTTAATCCTAATTCTGTCAAAGACAAGTAATTGTCCTGGAGAATAGAAAGTGTCCTTGGGAGGACGATTATATACTTCATATCACTTCTTTCTTTTACATTCAGTGAGATCCAAAATATTAGGAAATAATTTGTGATATTCTAGGCTGGAAAGCTGTGTGTATATTTCTTTCTTTTCTCAGTTTCTTTCATTAGAATGTTATATCAATGTATTGTTTATAACTACAAACATTCATCAAACAAGAACTTAAATAGTAGATTATTATTTGCAAAGTTGAAATCAAAGCATTGGAATATGAATACTATAGTTTGCTATGCACCAACAAATGATTCCCCTGAAGAAAAGAAATATGAATACTATGAACAGCAGAGTGTTAAAGATGAGATCCCAGAGAGAGATATGTAAAATGTAATTGGTGAGTTCAATGGTAACGTTGATGGGTGTTGAGGGTCTTGGCGTAGTTATAAATGATAATGGAGTACATTAAATAAGTTTATGTTCAACACACTATCTTGTGATTGGAGTTACTCGTTTTAAACGAAAGGACACCCGCAAATATACATGGACTTCACCATGTAGCAATTACAGAAATCAAATAGATAACATAGCCCTTAATAAAGAGAGAAGGAGGACTGAGAAATGTAAAAAGCTATAGATGTGCAGATATTGGTAGTGATCTCCAGCTCCTCATTGCCACACTGAAATCAAAACTGAAAGCACCCAACAGAAAGATGGATAGAATACCTACTGTAGGTGATAAAACTAAGCTTCTAGAAGATGAGCACAGATAAAAATTTTCAGTTGAATGCTGGAATCGATTCGCCGTCTTAGAGACAATTAACGAAGAATGGTGTGATATTAAGAACATATATGGGGCAGTTGGTGGTGAAGTTTTGGGACATGCAGTTACAAGGAGAAAGCCATGGATATCAAATGATACGTGGAATACTATAGAAAGGAGACAATGACAGGAATTGATTGTTGAAAGTTTCCGAATAAGTAATGAAAATTACAGGGTAGAACATGCTAAGTATTCTAGTATTGAAAGCGAGATCAAAAGAAAGCCCAATAATAACAGGAGAGAATATTTAGACAGGAAATCAGTGATCCTGACAAAACTATGAGTTCAGGGAGTGGCTATGGAGTAAGAATCACTCATAGAGTTGTTAATGAAATCTCCACGGGGGCAAAGAAAAAGAAGTATATACTCATCAAAAAAAGATGGATCTGTTATAATCACAAAGGATGAAGAAAGGCAACGTTGGATTGAACACTTTAGTGAAGTCATGAATATGAGACATGAAGAGAATAATTTGATTGATATACCTGAAGCTGAGGAAGACTTTGATGTGCCCATGAATGAATTCAGTGCATTTGAAGTCGAAGCTTTCATTAAAAAAAGAAAAACGCAGGAAAAGGAAAGCCCCTGGTTACAATGGAATAACTGCTGAGATGATACTGGCAGAAAATGAAGTGACCTCTGGAATAATTACTTTGCAGAATGTGGCATGAAGAGGCAAAACCTGATGAATGGGAGTTAAGAGTTGGTGAAAATGGCAAAAAAAAAAAAAAAAAAAAAAAAAAAAAAAAAAAAAAAAAAAAAAAAAAAAAAAAAAAAAAAAAAAGGATACCTGACTGATTGCAATAATTACAGAGGCATCACATTTACGTCAGTTGTCTTAAGAATATATAGTGTGCTTATTCCAAAAAGAGGAGAGAGAAAGATTGATGAAGGGCTGAGAGATGGACAAGTAGGATTTAGAAAAGGTAGAAGTTGTACTGACCAAATTTTCATTTTGAGAAATGTTGTACAGCAATGTGTAGAATATAGAAATCCACTTTTGATGGCATTTGTAGACTATGAAAAAGCCTTTGATAGTGTGTACCGGCCAATTTTGTGGAGAGTCCTGAGTTATTGTGGAATTCTTTTTAAATATGTAAATTTGATTAAGTCTGTTCATGAGCATAGCAAGTGCAAAGTTAATGTTAATGGAGTCCTACCAAATGAATTTTCGGTGAACAGCGGAGTTTTCCACGGGAATGTGTTGTCACCTATGTTGCTTATCCTCCTTATGGATTTTGAAATGCGTAGAATATTTGGAGATGGTAGAAAATTCCTAAAACGGCCAAGACGTGAGAAGGATAAGGTTCCTTCTTTATCGTAGCATTTTTTTTTTCTATGAAACATACGAAATAAGAGCAATGAATCAAGATAGTTAAAATTGGGAGGAGAGTAATGGAAATGGAGGAACAGGGAACGGTGAAGAAGTGTGGGACAGAGGTAGATGGAGAGCGCTGGCCAGAAACATCGACCCCACATAAAGGTGGGAAAAGATGCAGACAAAGAAGAAGAAAAATCAGTTCAATGACTGCAATCACATTTCATATAAAACAACAAAATATTCATAGCAAAACCTACCCTATTGATTAAATTACTATGCAGTGCTTTTATCATATTCATTGGATTATATTTTTAGTAAATTGAAACAAACTAATGCATCATGGTTCACTCTGAATCAAAAACTGGTTTCCTGACCGGACGCTATATATTCGAATGAAACCTTTGCTAGAAATGAATCGACGATTTTAAATTAAAACTGATATACAAGATCTAGGATACGAGGGGATGAAACCAATACAAAGTTTAAACCTAACACGTGTACCTATTGATGGTAATGTAAATTACAGCCAAAGCAACCAACATGGCTATAAAAAGTAGTGATCGTTAAGGATAAACGAAAAGCAAAAACACTTCATCCTTTAATCTCAGGATTACATCATTTATCAGGGATTTCAAATATAGGAAGGCTAAATATCATGATCCCTTTAGATTAAAAAACATTTTAAGAGGATCATCGTAAGGTTTGAGTAAGGTTGTATATACAGGGATTTAACGGCGAGTATGTTGCCAGCTATTGATAGTCTAATTACAATGTTAACGAAAACAGTGATGTTGAACAGGTTTCCCTAAGTCTTTCATTCAATCCTACTAAATTATGGAAATCTAGGTGTGATTAAGGCGGATGAAGCCGTATCACTTCGTGATTAAGTATTAAGATTTTCCATTTGTGAAGCCCCATTGAATTGAGAAACTCAACTACAGATTATTAATGAACAAGGAAATGATAGGGTGTAATTTTGAGAGAATAAAAGGTTATGAGTTTAAGTTGATATATGAACCAGGGATTAATAATAAAAATGACCGGATTGTTACTGAATATTCATGGTCCACTCGTCTATTCAAGAATTCATTGTTGAAATATTCCTAAGCGACTTGAGCCTAACAATATCTTCAAAAAGCTCACACGAATGTAGCTGTTACAACCCTTTCTCAGAATGTACTTCTCAAGAGTTGAGGATTTTTGACACCAACCCTTCCAAGGGGTCATACTTGAAGCCACTTTTCAAGAGCGAGGCTCAACGTGATAAATAGAACTCTGGTATCCGATGACACTCGGGGGACTCGGTCTAAGAACACCTGAAACATTATCTTGACAATACTGCCGCTTTCAAGGATCTCTATGGAGAAAAAACGGAATGAAAGAATTTTATAAAGTCGTAGGTTTAAGACGATGATTCTTATCCGTATAGGAACCTCTTGCGATGTGGCCATCTAGAATTGATTCTCGACTTATTTTTACTATTATTTAATTATTTGTTACTGACCGAACGACGGTTCTAATGCATATTAGACTTAAATAGAATAATGATGACACTGCTAATGAGTGACAAATTCATTAAATCTTAAACTATATATATATATATATATATATATATATATATATATATATATATATATATATATATATATATATATATAAATATATATATATATATATATATATATATATATATATATATATATATATAATATATATATATATATATATATATATATATATATATATATATATATATATATATATATATACATATATATATATATTCATATATATATGTATATATATATTTATATATATATATATATATATATATATATATATATATATATATATATATATATATATATATATATATATATATGTAATTATATATATTTCTATTTATCTATTTATCTATTTATCTATCTATCTATCAATCTATCTATCTATTTATATATATATATATATATATATATATATATATATATATATATATATATATATATATATATATATATATATATATATATATAACGGATTTTGAGCGAAGCGAAAAATCTATTTTTGGGTGAGATGGCCATGTCGTCCTGATGGAAGTTCCTATAGGGTAGCTTCCTAGGGTATATTACATCTACGGCGATATTCCCAGAGAATTTACCTTAAGGTACCAAAATTCTAACTCCTGGAGCGAATATCCCTCCTGAAAGGGATATCGCGACATATCAGAGGACGTATTCTTGACACGCCACATGGCAATCTGCACCCTGACAGAGATTTCGTCTCGTAGGGGCAATTGGCAAGAAACGAATTCGGGAAAGAAAAAGGGGGAGCCGCTCCCAAGGCTCCTTATCTCCCGTTTCGTAAGCGTGCCTGGCGCCAATCCTGGCGCCATCTGTATTCCTTGTAGCGTACATGAGGTGCTACAGATACTGTATGTAGGGAGGGTTCCTACAGCCCTTTCTAGAAAGGCAAGGGCGGGTCCATCAGGACGACATGGCCATCTCACCCAAAAATAGATTTTTCGCTTCGCTCAAAATCCGTTTTTTGGGCTCAAGCCATGTCGTCCTGATGGAAGTATACCAGAGCATTACTGTATCTGTGGATTCTCAGAACGTGCCGTACTCTCCGGAAGTAATTTTTCCCGGTCGACTAGACCTAGAGACCTAAGATGTTACCATTATACATCTTTTCAACTAACTATAACCCATGTTAGAGCTTCCTGCCCCCTACAGGGAAGAGTCCTACTAGACTCTGGGAAGGTCTCGAAGAGTACATATACCTATGTATGACTACCAAGCAAGCTAATATTGTGGTCTCACCCTATATTAAGTAAAGCATAGTTTGTAAAGAACCACTGCGTCAATATGAAATATCGACCAGTAATCCGCACAATACTTGTATTGGACAAAGGTTTATATCCGCATAGGAAGAAACTAGTAAAACCGCCCTCGTCCCTTTATGGGACGGAGTCCTCCCGTTAAGGGAATCATAAACCAATGCAACATATCTTGCATAAAAGAACAATTCTATTAGAATTATCCCAGATAAGGTACATAGAATAAATGCTCAATTATACCAATAAATTGACACAGGTGAAAGAGACGCAAGGTTCTCAAAAACAAGTTTATTGACAGACAATAAATAGACAGGTTAACAACATTTACATATATATATAAAATATATATATATATATATATATATATATATATATATATATATATATATATATATATATATATATATATATATATATATATATATATATATAAAGAGAATAACCCAAAACTTTAAGCATAAGTATGATAGTAAACAGAACTTGTTTATCCTAAAGAAAAAACATCAAATGCCACTTTTTTAAGATACCGAGGTATCAAGTCATAAAAGTCTCTATTACAAATCAATCACATTAGCGTTAGAAACGCTCGGCACACATGTCTGCACTTATGCTAGGTTCACCTTTGGAAAAGGAACAGTCTATGTGGGCACTCGGTGCCCTCATTTAGTTTGTAGTACAGTATGTACCTACACACTCACCCTGGACTTAATCGTCCCAATTAAGACCGCTGTTCCTCGCAGAGTTAAACAGTAGGGTTAACAACACGACCCACTGCTACCACAGATCTCTTTAGTTCCTCTACTTGCTTCACATAGTGGCGAAAGAACACTCTGGAAGACTTCCAGCCAGTGTATGAACGGAGATGTTCAAAGTCCATACAATTAAAGAAATTTAAGGATGAGGCAACTTTCCTCGGATCGTAACCTGCGGGTGTACTGTCAGGATCCGCTCTGCGAATAAAATATGTGATTTTCGCTCTGAGTTGATTCAGAGATAAATTTGAGCCTGATGTTTCTCCCCTGAATAGTTGACCACCCTTGAAGTCTGAAGTTCTACGAAGATAGACCTTTAGGCATTCTACTGGACATAGAGATGCATCTTCTTTCACAGGGCAGATTCTCCAGGGACCCCACCTGTTGGTGGGTAACTCATTCTTGGCAAGAAACGTAGGATCCGGAAACAGGTTCAGTTCCCCCCCATCCAGGAAATGAACACGACCTGCCTCTCTCGAGAGGGCTACTATCTCACTAACCCTGGCCCCGGACGCGAGTGCAAATAGGAAAATAACTTTTTGTGTCAAATCCTTTAACGCACATTCTTCATTGCTCAACAGAGAAGCAAAATGAAGAGCTTTGTCTAAAGACCATGAAATGGGCTTTGGAGGTGCTGAAGGTTTGAGCCTAGCGCAGGCTTTCGGAACTTTATTAAAGATCTCGTTACCTAGGTCGACCTGGAAGGCATATAGAATGGGTCTCGTCAAAGCAGACTTACACACTGAAATCGTGTTAGCTGCCAACCCTTGACAATGGAGGTGGATGAAGAAAGATAAGCAGATGTCTGTCGAGATCTCCTGCGGACTCTTCGCCTTGACAAAGGCCACCCATTTTTTCCAAGATGACTCATATTGCCTTCTAGTAGATTTGCACTTATATTCTTCCAGGAAGTCTATGCTGGCTTTCGAAATCCCGAAACGCTTTCTCACCGCAAGGGAGAGAAAATCATGAGCTGCAGGGTCCGGGTTTTCTGTAATGAAGCGCAGACAGTCGACTTCTGGACTCGATGGGTCAAAACTGGATGTGGTAGCGGCACAAACTTCAGCTGTAGTTCCAACGCCAAGGGGAACCACATGCTGTTCGGCCACTTGTGGGCCACTATTGCCGCTACCCCCTTGTAGGATCTCAGTTTGTTGAGGACCCTCAACAGAAGGTTGTGAGGGGGGAACAGATAAATCCTGGACCATCTGTTCCAGTCAAGGGACATCGCGTCCACTGCTTCCGCTAAGGGGTCCTCGTACGGGGACACGTACAGGGGCAACTTCTTGTTGTCTTTCGTCGCAAAGAGGTCTATCTGCAGTTCTGGGACTTGATTCAGAATGAAGGAAAATGATCCTGCGTCTAAGGACCATTCCGACTCTATCGGTGTGAACCTGGATAGAGCGTCCGCTGTAACGTTGCGGACTCCTTGAAGGTGAACTGCCGACAGGTACCACTTCTTCTTTTCCGCCAATCGGAAAATGGCCAACATCACCTGGTTGAGAGGTGGTGACCTCGACCCTTGTCGATTCAAGCATCTCACAACTACCTCGCTGTCCATCACCAATCTTATGTGGATCGAGTGACGCGGGGAGACTTTCTTTAAGGTAAGGAGCACTGCCATAGCTTCTAGAAAGTTTATGTGAAAGGTCCTGAATAGCTTGGACCAAGTCCCCTGGACTTTTTTCCGATGAGAGGGACCCCCCCATCCCTCCTTTGAGGCGTCTGAGTGAATCGTCACCGACGGGGAGGTGGCTAAAGAAGAACCGACTTCTTTAGATGTCTGGCTTGGGACTAAGGCCTGAGAAGAGTACGTAGCCGAGGCGGCACTGGTCTTCTCAGATCTCTTCGCGTGTTTGATGCATACCTTCTCCAAACTCCGGTTGCATCCTTTAGCTGTGCTCTTAGCACTGGGTCTGTCACCGAAGCAAACTGGAGAGAGCCTAGTACCCTCTCCTGTTCACGTCTTGATATCCTTTCGGAATCTAGAAGTCTCTTGACAGAACCCGCTATCTCCTTCCTTTTCTTCGCCGGGATGGAGAAACGGTGTGACAAAAGGTCCCAGTGGATTCCCAGCCACTGGAACTTTTGAGATGGAGAAAGTCGAGACATTTTTCTGTTGATCTTGAAGCCTAGGTGCTCTAGGAACTGGATCACTTGACTGGAAGCTTGCAAGCATTCTGTCTCGGATGCTGCCCACACCAGCCAGTCGTCCAGGTAGGCTACTACCTGAATTCCCTTTAGGCGTAATTGTTTGAGAGCTGCGCTCGCAAGCTTCGTGAAAATCCTTGGGGCTATGTTTAGCCCGAATGGCATGGCTCTGAAGGCGTATAGTCTCCGTTGTAGCCTGAACCCTAGGTAGGGGGAGAGTCGACGGCTGATTGGAATGTGCCAATAGGCGTCTGACAAGTCTATAGAGACTGAGTATGCCCTCTTGGGCAGTAAGTTCCTTATGTGTTGCAGTGTTAGCATTTTGAATTTGCAATTCACTATGAACTTCTTGAGTGGCGACAAGTCCAGAATGACTCTGAGCTTTTCCGAGTCTTTCTTGGGAACACAAAACAGCCTCCCTTGGAATTTGATGGACTTCACCTTTCGGATCACATTTTTCTCCACAGTTCTTGAACGTACTCCTCCAGAACGTGGGTGGAGTGTTGGAAAAACCGAAGGCACGGGGGTGGAGTGCTGTACCAGCTCCAGCCTAGTCCATTCTTGAGAAGGCTGTGGGCCCAGGGATCGAAGGTCCATCGATCCCAAAATTTCAGCAGTCTCCCTCCTACCGGTATCATTTCACTTGGACTGCCGTCCTGAGGTCTTGCCTCCCTGACCACGACCACCCCTAAATGCCCTTCCCCTTGAGGGGCGCCTAGACGAGCCTCTGGCTGCTCCTTTAGGCTTTGCTCGAAAGGAAGAAGACTCTCCTTCGAACGTTGGGGTGAATGCTGTGGACTGAGTCGGCACAGCCTGGGGTACCAACTTGCAGTTGCAGTTGCTGCTGCTGTCTAGAGGGCTTGGCTGGCCGAGACGGTAGCCTAGTCCTCATATTGTTCCTCTTTGATTGAGGACCCTCATCCGGGGAAGACTTTCTTTTGATAGCCATGCCCCACTTCTGGAGAAGGTTTCTATTCTCCACGGCGGCCTTATCAACAACTTCTTTGACCACATCGGTAGGGAAAAGGTCTTTTCCCCAAATGTTGGAGGAGATTAATTTCCTTGGCTCGTGCCTCACCGTAGCCCCGCTGAACACGAACTCCCTACAAGCTCTCCTCGCCTTGACGAAGCCATAAAGGTCCTTCGTCACCGTGGCCAGGTGAGTCTTAGCCACCACCATGAACATTTCATGGACCTTGGGGTCACTTGCCATCGTCTCAAGAGTAGTCTGAAGAGACATTGAGGCAGCCAGTCTTTCTTTTGTCTCGAACTCTCTTCGCAAAAGAAAGTCAGACAGCTTGGGGAGGTCCTCGCCGAATTGCTGTCCGGCAATATCAGCCTCCAACTTTCCTACTGAGAACGTCAGATGGACGTCCTTCCAGTCCTTGTGGTCCATAGGCAGGGCCAGCGACAAGGGTTTACACTCCTCCAGGGAGGGGCAAGGCTTGCCGGCCTCGACTGCTTTTAGGACAGCCGCAAACCCTTTCTGTAAAAAGGGGAAGGCTCTAGCAGGAGAGGACACAAAGGAAGGGAGCTTCTTGCTCAATGCAGCTACCTTCGAGTTAGAGAAGCCCCTCTCCTTCATCGAGGATGAAAGTAGATCTTGAGCCTTAGCATGGTCCATCACTATGACCTCCTTCGGCTCTGTCTCCTCCTTTGAAGCTGGTTCCTTTCTCAGCCGGACATAACAGTCCGGATATGATGCCTTGCTGGGCCAGAATTCCACCTCCTCTAGGGGAACTGAGCCCAGCTTATCCGAGATGACGATCTTTCCAGTCGTCATCGGCATGGGGTTAGCATACCTCCATGGGTTATCATCTGAGCACAAGGGAAGGTCTTTCACACTGAGCCTTTTCTGGGGCCCACGTGATTCTGCAAGGCACTGCATCCGCAGTTCCATAGCAGCCGCCTTCTCCTGATTCTCCTTCTGCATTTGCTGGATCATTCCAACAATCGAAGAGTGGGCCTGTCCCAGCTCTACTGGGAGACCGGCCGATGTTGAGGGAATAGGCTCCGGAATCTGAACCGGAGTAGCCGACACCTCGTCAACCTCTACCTCTACGACGTCCAGGGCTTGAACTTCATCCTGGCCTTCTGCCAGGAGGTCTTCTTCCAAACGCTCGTCCACGTCAGACATCCTGTCATCTAACTGGATGTCTTGCATCGCGACCGCGCCTTCAGCATCCACCTGGATCTGACTTTGGGGGATCTCCTCTTGAGGCTGGGGAATCACTGCATCAGCTGATGCCTTAGGGAAAAGATACGCCCTCATCTTCTCACTTGGAAGATAAGGGCCAGAGACGTTCTTTTGGAAGCCCCTTACCCAGGTACGAAGCTTCTCCCTTGCTATATCCCTTGATTCCGCCGTCCTAGGGGAATCAAAGGCCTCAGTAATCAGGTTAGTGCACACAGTACATACCTGAGGGTCCCAATACTGGAGATCATCCTTGGAGACAGCGCATGCTGCGTGTCTCCTACAAAACTTATGTCCGCAGAGGTTCTTGCTGCGGACGTTGCAGAAAACATTTCCGCACTTCGGAGGGTCCTCCTGTAAAGAGAAGAAATTTCCATGAGTATCAAGTGAACTATGTATCACTGGATATGCATAGTATAGCATAACAATTCATAAAGGAAAGACACACACTTGTGTTTCCCTCACAACCCATTGTTGCAGCCTTCCAGATAATAAAATCAAATGGTTAATCTCTTCTAGAGTAACCAATGCAAAGTTTCCAGAGGAAACAGGTGAAGCTCACACCTAAGCAATGATTTTAAAATCCTGGATAATAGACAGGAAAGAACTCACTTTCCTATCTGTAGGGCAACAGCAAAGGACTGTGCAAGAAAACACAAAAGTGTTAGAACACACAGTGCTGTACCAAAACCCATACTATAGTTTTCTTCATACTGTATATATTATACTGAAGAATACTAGTACAGTATAGGAGGATACGTGCCGGCCGGCAAGTCCACAACTAGCTTTAAAGTATACTACTTAACAGCTATAAGGCGGCAGAACTCTGGTTCAAATGCATGTGCCGGCCAGCAGCAATTGCCGGCCGGCAACAGCCAATGCCGGCCAGCAATGGCTGCCGGCCGGCAACTACACAAGGTAGTACCCAGCTGCCGGCCACACTCTTGGTGACCGGCAGACAAGGGCTGACATTAGCCGGCCGGCAAAGGTACAGGACCGATGCCAGCCGGCAGCAAAAGAACCAGAGGATTACACCCACCCGGCTGCCGGCCTCATAGGCCGGCAGCCGGGTCGGGTATAGCACTAGAAGAAAAATAGGATGGATGCCGGGATAAGAGTGTACACTACCTCCAAGCCCGGCAATCCGAAAGAGTGCATATAAGGAAGGGGAGAATCTAATTCAGGCTTCCTGACCAATGCCGTCTGGCTCTACAGGCAGGCAGGGATGAGGGACCAAGGGAGGTCCGGGCAGCACTCAAAATATAAGATGTGGAATTGACTCAGCCCCTTGCCGGCCGGCAGAGCTGCCGGCCGGCAAGGGGCTGAGTCAATTCCACATCCTAACCTATTCTAGGTCCAGATGTAGAACGACGTACAGTACTGTAATGGCTAGGCCATTACGGAGATAGAGGGGGAAGGGACAAAAGAGGGTCCTACCAACCTTGCTTTAGTGACGGATCCCCCGCAGCCAGGAAACTTATATCAGCCTAAGGGAGATCCAAGGGGGGAGGCCAGCAATACTTGCCAGCTCCCAGAGCACCAAAGCAAGGAAGGTGTTGCTACTCCTAGGGAAAGAAACTTATCCTCCCCCGAGAACAGCAACAAGGACTAGTCTGGTAGATCACAAAAGAAGGAATCATATCCACAGAAACCTTCGGTAGTGACCTAAGGAGGCTAAGCCACCTATGTCTGTGTCAGGCCAGCGAGGGAGACTCTACCCCAAGCCAGAAAAACACAGACTCAGACTAAAAAACTCTGTTGTTCTGTCCCTCTTTGAACCAGACTTACTGGAACAGGAAGGTACAGTAACACCCCAGTATAGTTTTATCGAAAATTAATTCGGAAAAAACCACTTAGGGATAAGCCCAAGGCTTAAACAGAGGGAAAGGGATTGCATACCTTCTCCGAAGAAAAGAAAGCAACCGGGGAGTATGAGAAAGTATACTAGAGCTCCATAAGCAACTTAGCCTAGGCACCAAGAGAATCGATTACCTAAATCACCGAAACTCACTCGTATACTATCTTGGAAATATTCCACACAATCTTAAATGTATAAAACATAGCCTAAAGCTTCAATAAAATTTTAATACACTCGGAAAAACCAAAATCATGCATTAAGTACTAGGACCAAACGACTAGGCTACATGGCCTAGCGTAGGCCAGAATGGCGAATACTTCTCCAAAATAATATATATATATATATATATATATATATATATATATATATATATATATATATATATATATATATATATATATATATATATATATATATATATCTATATATATATATCTATATATATATATATATATATATATATATATATATATATATATATATATATATATATATATCATTCTATGAACATCAATTATATCTACTTCCTCCGCGACTCTTTTCTAGAAAGCTTGAATAAAAAATATTTTCTATATAGCTGTGATGATTCTCGAAATCAAACTCATACTTTAACTGTAAAAATAAATAAAATTTTGAGTGTATAGATTATGTTCATTACTATGACAATATTGTTATAATTACTGTAAAATTGACTGGGTTTCTCGTGCAAATTATATGAACTATGGATGGGTTAACTAGCTCATTATAAGACCTCTGGGTTGTTCAAAAAAGGCTATTGCTCCACATAACGGAGGTAGTAAAATTTATAATAATATCTTCCTACGCCTATTGACGCAAAGGCCTAGGTTAGATTTCGACAGTCGTCTCTATTTTGAGCTTTTAATTCAATACTTCTCTATTCATCATCTCCTACTTTGCACTTCATAGTTCTCAGCCATGTAGGCCTGGGTCTTCCAACTCTTCTAGTGCCTTGTGGAGTCCAGCTGAACGTTTGGTGAACTAATCTCTCTTTGGGAATGTGAAGAGCATGCCCAAACCATCTCCATCTACTCCTCATCATGATCTCATCCACATATGGTAATCGAGTAATCTCTAGTAAATATACAGTATATTCAATTATAAACATAATTTTCATAGTTGCATGAAGGCTGCAATAAAGATTTTTGTTGATTTCCGACTTACACGGCCGTATAATAAATCGTGTTCTTTAATACAAAATAAAAGGGATGAATAATCGTTAGCTGGAAAATAATAAAAATGGATTTCGTGGGTTTCATTGCTGTCCAAATCTCTAAAGGTTTTATTTATATACAATAAGATACACCCTTAAATGATACACCCACACATGTATATATTTATATATATATATATATATATATATATATATATATATATATATATATATATATATATATATATATATATATATATATATATATATATATATATATATACATGTGTGTGTTTGTTTTGTTTATGTATGTGGATGCGTGAGTGAATGTCCATGTGTATATGCTTAGCTTTTTCATATTATATAAATCTATCATTGAAAGAGGTCTCTTATTGCATATTGAGCAAAAAGTTCCCCCCAAAACTATTTAGCGTGCAGATGCCAGCCAAACTCCCCTCACCTTAGCTTTAAAGACCCAGGTCGGTAAGTCAGTGTAACAAGGACATCTAATATCCCAAGTTAGGATAACGACCACAGCCGTTAGAATTATGCCATTGTAACACATATGTACGGTACTGTTTTCTTTTTCAATTTTTTAGATGCTATCCTTCCCTGTACATACTACACTGTTAAAAATTTGCATTAAAGAACGGCAAATGTCTGGCAACATTTATTGCAGGATTTTTACCGTTTTAGAAACAGATATATTGACGTAAAGGAGTGATATTACGGTCACCACCCCGTAAAAGATAACAACAAAGTAAGGTAAAATTACAGTCGACTGTATATTACTTAAAAACGGTTGAAAGCAGTACATTTTCACGGTAAATTTCCGATTAAAATTACGGTTTTTTTTTTTTTTTTTTTTTTTGTAAGTGTATGAATTACATAATTACAAAAAGAGCCGTTCTATATATCATCCCAAACATTTGGACATCTGAAAACAAACAAAGACTTACTAAGAATAACAAAAGGAAATTTATTTTCTCCTATTGTGAGATCCCATGACATGAAGGCACGTGCGGTGCGATAAAAATGGCCTTCTCTTGAGAGCAACTGGCAAACGGAGGATTGAGAGAAGAAAAAAGAAAAAGAGATAAAATGGAGATAGCAAATAGCGAGCTTAGCATTTTCCTGCCCCATGACACCGAAGGAAAGGCAGACGAAGAAGATCCCTTTTTAAACACATGAAAAGGAATCGAATAGAAAATTTTTATTTTATTTATCTTAAAAAGGAACTCAAAATGTAAATATCTGACTTTTATTGTAGATATACACAGTGATATGGGTAGGCTACTTGTTTAGTTCTCTCTCTCTCTCTCTCTCTCTCTCTCTCTCTCTCTCTCTCTCTCTCTCTCTCTCTCTCAGATATATATATATATATATATATATATATATATATATATATATATATATATATATATATATATATATATATATTATATATATATTATATATATATATATATGTATATATATATAATATATATATATATATATATATATATGATAAATTTTGCACATTTTTACGTGTTTTTAATATTCAAATAAGCCATATATATTTTGATATATTAATGTCTGGATTCTCTTAACGACCTCGGGATCAGAGCCCCAGGCGAAATCTCACAAAGACAAGAGCTTGGCTCCGGCCGGGAATCGAACCCTGGTCGGCAAGCTTATATAGACAGTGACTAACCCATTCGGCCACGAAGAAAGATAAAAGTCAATGACAATTCTACTGTACTTATACCTGTCGAATTCAGGTATTTTGTACTTAGAATTGAAATCAACCCATCTTCACCATCGTAGCTAATTGGTAGTTTGTTACTTGGCATTCAATTAATGATAAATTTTGCACATTTTTACGTGTTTTTAATATTCAAATTAAGCCATATATATTTTGATATATTAATGTCTGGATTCTCTTAACGACCTCGGGATCAGAGCCCCAGGCGAAATCTCACAAAGACAAGAGCTTGGGTCCGGCCGGGAATCGAACCCTGGTCGGAAAGCTTATATAGACAGTGACTAACCCATTCGGCCACGAAGAAAGATAAAAGTCAATGACAATTCTACTGTACTTATACCTGTTGAATTCAGGTATTTTGTACTTAGAATTGAAATCAACCCATCTTCACCATTGTAGCCGAATGGGTTAGTCACTGTCTATATAAGCTTGCCGACCAGGGTTCGATTCCCGGCCGGAGCCAAGCTCTTGTCTTTGTGTGATTATGCCTGGGGCTCTGATCCCGAGGTCGTTAAGAGAATCCAGACATTAATATATCAAAATATATATGGCTTATTTGAATATATATATATATATATATATATATATATATATATATATAATATATATATATATATATATATATATATATATATATATATATAATACATATATATACATAAATATATATATATATATATATATATATATATATATATATATATATATATATATATATATATATATATATATATATATATAATACATATATATATATATATATATATATATATATATATATATATATATATATGTATATATATATATATATATATATATATATATATATATATATATATATATATATATATATATAATTGAAAAGGAACAGTCCATGTACCTGGCTTTTCTTTGGTTTATGCAGGATGCTTGTCCATATATCGTGTCGCTTTTTAAACGGGCTTTTTTGTGTGTGATGTAAATTTTAGGAGAAACATCAGGTTTTGAAAAAGGCCATCTCTTACAACTAGCATGTTATTGTTATTGTTATCATTATTATTAAATGCTAAGCTGCAACCCTAGTTGGAAAAGCAGGATGCTATAAGCTCAGGGGCCCCAACAGGGAAAATAGGGAATTAAGAAAAGGAGGTGAAATAAGAAAGTATTCAATTCTATCAAGTTTTAAAATTAATCTTATCATGAGAGAGAGAGAGAGAGAGAGAGAGAGAGAGAGAGAGAGAGAGAGAGAGAGAGAGAGGGGGGGGTTGCGTAGTTAAAGCAAAGATTAGAAAATACTGGATAGATATTCTTTACTTCTTGGTAGAGTTGAGGTGTTCGAGATTATATGTTATTTTTCAATTAGAACGTCTTCAGTGTATTATCATTTGATATAAAGGAAATAATAAATAAGAACAAAGAAAAGTATTTCCATATCTGAATAGAAAAATAACTTTTATTCAGAAAAATATTACTGCTCTATTGAACAAGGCTACCGGGGTGGAGGAACAATGTAACCTTCCCATCTTTTTTTTTTTTTTTTTTTTTTTTTTTTGCTCGCAATATCAGCACAACATTTGTGGGGCTGCGAAGCCAAACGTGTAAAGGTGGATTGTGTTAGAGAATGGAGCATGTGGTTGCGATACCTTTGAGATTAATGAATATAGGCTTTGCTTGATACGGTCTGTTTACTGGTTAATTAATTAGCTTTCATCGAATGTATAACTGATGGTGGGTAGGAACATCACGGTCGTAGTAAGTCAAGAACTGAATTCCATTTCCCCCACCGGCCACATAGAAACCTATTCGAGCTTGATCTACTGATGATTAAAACCTAAGATTCTGTGATTGATGTGTCTCTAGGGTTTATTGGTAACTTCTGAAGGGTACTAATATCCACATACCTGAACTTATTCCTAAATGATTGTACCCTTTGCTACTATATAAGACCTAAATAAATTAAAACAAAGGAGATAGATAAAAAATACGGTAATAAATTAAAAGATAGGACTGCTTTATGATTTTTTTTAAGAAAAGGGACCATTTTTATTTTCACTGAATTATATATGAAAATATATAGACCAACATTGAAGAACGAACTTCTAATGGCTATTTTGAATGGAGGGTAAGAGAACTTTGATGGAAGAATCATTTACCTATAAATGGGGAAGACAAAGACGGTTTGGAGGCTATTCTAAGTAAAAATGAAGGGAAATCCAAAAAGTCTGGATAATGTTCACGAAGAAACACTAAACAATCAAATGTACAACGATACCGCCGTTAACTTATACCTATAGGTAAGCCATTATAAAATCCATGTTTATTTCCCTTTTTATATGATACACATACTCTCTCTCTCTCTCTCTCTCTCTCTCTCTCTCTCTCTCTCTCTCTCTCTCTCTCTCTCTCTCTCTGTTAATGACAACTTTTATAAATACATACAAAAATTCAGTTATTGATAATAAATTCTAGATAGAATAAGCAAAAATTATATAATTTTAGAATAAGAAATTGTTGAACTAATTTAAATAACCACTGGTAAGAAAGCTAACGGAAAAAAAAATCATTAAACAAATATTCCTAAAAGAATCCACTTGTGATGACAAATTTTAGGTTTTGTGTATGAATAAATAAACTTCATAACAAACACTTTCAATTCTTGTCAATTTCAGGATCGTAAGTGTACTCATTAAAACCTTTCAAGTTTAATTGAACAACGTTTCTCCTAATTCCTTTAATTCTGAAATCATGTAAAACACAAACTCTCTCTCTCTCTCTCTCTCTCTCTCTCTCTCTCTCTCTCTCTCTCTCTCTGTTTCAATCTTCCTTTCTCCTGCTGATGCACGAATATTGATTTCAATTGTATCCTAGGGAAATGACCTCACGGGCATTTAACAAAAACTCGCATTGCTCTCTTCTTCAACAAGTTTTTCCAATCAAGTGGAAATGCTCTCAATTACCTTCATCAACGTTCTCGGCATTTTGATGAAATCTTGATGAATTAGAATTAAATCATCAGAATAGGAACGAAATACAAATGCAATTCTAATGTATAGAATCTGTCTCTCTCTCTCTCTCTCTCTCTCTCTCTCTCTCTCTCTCTCTCTCTCTCTCTCTCTCTCTCTCTCTCTCTCCGATTTTCAGTAATTCAGTAATCTGAGCAAATTCAATATCCCCCTTTCTTTGTTTACTCATAAAATCTTTGTTTGTGCGTATGCATGTCAGTCTTTCAGTTTTTGACAGTTTTATTGTCTTTGACCTCTATACATATTCCATTTTGAATATTGATTGGAAGTTTTCTCTCTCTCTCTCTCTCTCTCTCTCTCTCTCTCTCTCTCTCTCTCTCTCTCTCTCTCTCTCTCTCTCTCTCTCTCTACATATATATATATATATATATATATATATATATATATATATATATATATATATATATATATATATATATATATATATATATATATATATACACACACACATATATATATATATATATATATATATATATATTTATATATATATATATATATATATATATATATTTATATATATATATACATATATATATATATATATATATATATATATATATATATATATATATATATATATTTATATATATATTCATATATATATATATATATACATGTGTATATATATATATATATATATATATATATATATATATATATATATATATATATATATATATATATATATATATACATGTGTATATATATATATATATATAAATATACATATATATATATATATATATATATATATATATATATATGTATATATATATATATATATATATATATATATATATATATATATATGTATATATATATATATATATATATATATATATATATATATATATATATATATATATATATATATATATATATATATATATATATTGAGGTAGGTCGTTGCTCCTGGCGAGCTTCAAAGATAAAATAAAAAGGAGGACGAATAGTGTGGATAACATCTTTCAATTTATTCGTGCCGACGTTTCAGGACTCAACCCATTATCAAGGCTAAAATGGACATATAAAACATTATAAGCAAAACTCAGTAAAAATATATAAAATACAAAAAAAGACAGTCAAAATTAAAATTGAAATTATAAACACAGTAACAAGTAAAATATGGAGATAAAAATATTAACTAAGAGAAAAGTATCTTAAAATTAAATATACAAAAATCAAAATTGTCCAAGGAGACCAACCTGTCTGGAACAGACTAGAGTACTGAGTGACTATCTGAAGGACAGTACTCAGGAGGAAAATTCTAAATTTGCCAGCTTAAGCGATGTGGAGGGGGACAGAGGATAATTGGCTGTTTAGTTTAGGAGCCTTTTCTTTAATCATTAACGATTCCAATACTAGTAGAGAGGAGTTATTAGGCGCTTAAGCTATGATTTCAAAGTTTTTATATGCAATGTTGGTCTTGCATTTACTTGCATGTTCTCTGATGGTTGAGAATTCTTTGGTTTTGAGCGCACATCCAGTTCTATGACTCACTCCCCGATGCGCATCTATGCGAACTTTCAGCAATCTTTTTGTGGAACCCACATAATTTCCGAGATTACATCTCGGACAAGTAAACATATAGACCACTGAAGAACGCATTAGGTCGGGGAGAGAATCCTTAATTCTAAACATAGATCCCACTGTCAGGGGATTCTTAAAAATAAGTTTAAAATCCAGACTTGGAAAATTGTTAAAAATGACCTTTTTAATTTGTTTCCCATATTTTCCGTTGTTAATAAAAGGCAAAGAGGCATAGAAAATCATTTTTGGTACTGTAGGAACTTGAAGTTTAGGTTGGTAATGTTTGGTCAGAAATTTGTTAACTAATCTATAAAATATTTTAGTTGGAAAACAGTTATCCTTGAAATGCTGCTTCAAAAAGACTATTTCATTATGAAAGGATGTCCAGTCAGACGAAAGGTAAAATGCCCTGCAAATTTTAATCACCACGCTGGCATATGCCAATTATTGATGGAAATAAAAAATAGATATCACAAAATATGAGATATTCTAAATCTTAGTTTTGGAGTAAAAATTCGGAAGGAAATTTATGGTTTATTGCGAAATGAATGACATGTGTTACAAGGAAGAAAGTAAGAATTCCTATTCCTCCTATTTCATGAAAATCTTAAAAAAGTATGTACTCATATGTAAAAAAAAAATCATTTAATAATAACTGAAAACGATATGTCACAATTATGAAATCGACTAGAATTATCGAAATCATAAACTCAATCAATAAACGAACAAGTTAAACATAACATCACAACTTGATAAATGAACCTAATTAAGATGGTCTTGCACGGCACTTGAATTGAGTGGCGTCACATTTCCAGGCTAATTAACGTTCACTTGTCTGTTCTTAATTACTGTCTTCGACATAGATTGTGCAACATGTGATAATTTTCAAGAGTTCCCTTAATTAGTCTATTTCCTCTGCCTTTCCTTCATTTATGAGACTCACATATCGACAAATTGATTATCAAAATAGTCCAAAAAAAAGTCATTAAGACACCAAATCCAAATCATCCATTTTTTTCTAAGCGCCCGTTAAAAAACATTATATATATATATATATATATATATATATATATATATATATATATATATATAGATATATATATATATATATATATATATATATATATATATATATATATATATATATATAGATATAGATGTATGTATATATATATATATATATATATATATATATATATATATATATATATATATATATATATTCAAAAACTTGATATGAATATTCCAATTACAATTCAGGTCAATATGATTTCGAGGATTTGAAGAAAAGAATTCGACAACATAGAAGATATTCGGTTGGGGGATTTGAAAGAGGTAATGTGATTGTTGGTACAAGGAAAAAAAATAATAGAATAAAAGTATAAAAAAAAAATAGTCATCTTACAGCATTCAAATAATATCTTTCCAAGTTTTTAATGCAAAATTAAAAGACGTTTTTAATGACGTCATTAAATTCATATTAGAAAGTACCAAAAAATGAAGAAATATTGGAATTATATTTCATATTAATGATATAAAAAATAACAATGTTTACCTCAGTATTTCCAACATGCAGGGGGGGGGGGGTAAAAAAGCAGTACTTTCAAGAATTAAATCATAATGGTTTTATAATCTTTAGATATTATTATCTAATATATACAGTATGTGATCATTTTGTTCAAATGCCATGACTTCTTTTCTTTTCATTAGCTAGAGTCGATCCGTAGTATTTCGAGTAGGAAAATGGTTATTCGATAACAAAGCAATGAGTGAAACTTATTATAATTATAGTATTTTTTAATACAAAAATATATGCTCCCTAAAGAAGGTTGTTTTCTCAGCTATCATATAACGTATTAAACATAAGACTTTGAAACATATTATCCGGCATTCGGTTTACAAAAGCAATTAAACTCATTGGTGGATCATAGAGTAAATGACTCTCTCTTACCATAAAAAAAAGCTAAACTATATTGATCCGTAAAAAAAGATGAAAACTGCGAGAATGAAGAAGAGACTTGGAAAAAGTAGGTGCAGCCATCGACAGAACGAACGCAGTAATGCCTCTTAAGTAATACATAGATTGAACCTGGTACGGAACACTGACCTGACGGCACAACTTTTTGGAGCTTCGCCTGCTGGGGCATGTACGATCAGAGTTCTACTTTGGATGTCATTTATTTGTGAACTAAATTTACAGAATATGTTCCGTATTCCAACAACCTCATCATCCAGGCTCCATCAACTTCCATATTCTTCAAATAATATCGAATATCTCTCTAAACATATGATTTTATTTGCGATAATTTCAAGGATTCATAATAAGCATAATTTTCATAAAATATTACAAGGAATCTCCTTGCTATCAGTGTGTTAGTCTTCGATGTATATGTTACAAAACATTTTCGTCTTTTTATATTTTTCTTGATTGCCAATCGGGTTTTCATCTATGTGGGGTTTTTAAGCTTGCGATTATAATCAAAGAGCACAAAAAGAGTAAAATATTAATGAAATTGAACTTAAAAGGATATAGATTATTGGAGGATCAATGTCGATGGAACAATATCCAATTTATACAATAATTATGTTCGATAAATGTCACATTTCATGAACACTCACTAAAACTCACAAAACAATCACTTAGATGGAGAAAACGCTTGCTTTGAATTTCTAATAATACAAATAAATTCATTTAAAAAAACACTCACACAACAAAAAAAAGGATATGACCGAGAATCCTCTGTAACATATTCCTTTAAATGAACATCTGCTATGATGTGATAGAATTTTGAACTCAATTGGGGATTTATGAGACACTTCGAGACAGGAAAATGTTGATGAACTTCTTTACTAATCTTCTTTTATCATTTCATTTCTTCTTGCAATGTTTTCAGAGGATTTACAGATGCTTCAGTGCTTCGTAAAATTCACTTAATCTCCCTCGGTGTTCAAGTATCCTTCTAATCTAGGAGAAAGTAACAATTATCATTTATAACGATCTCTCTCTCTCTCTCTCTCTTTCTCTCTCTCTCTCTCTCTCTCTCTCTCTCTCTCTCTCTCTCTCTCTCTCTCTCTCTCTCTCTCTCCTCATATATATATATATATATATATATATATATATATATATATATATATATATATATATATATACACATACACATATATATATATATATATATATATATATATATATATATATATATATATATATATACATATACATATATATATATATATATATATATATATATATATATATATATATATATATATATATATATATATATATATATATATATATTGAGGTAGGTCGTTGCTCCTGGCGAGCTTCAAAGATAAAATAAAAAGGAGGACGAATAGTGTGGATAACATCTTTCAATTTATTCGTGCCGACGTTTCAGGACTCAACCCATTATCAAGGCTAAAATGGACATATAAAACATTATAAGCAAAACTCAGTAAAAATATATAAAATACAAAAAAAGACAGTCAAAATTAAAATTGAAATTATAAACACAGTAACAAGTAAAATATGGAGATAAAAATATTAACTAAGAGAAAAGTATCTTAAAATTAAATATACAAAAATCAAAATTGTCCAAGGAGACCAACCTGTCTGGAACAGACTAGAGTACTGAGTGACTATCTGAAGGACAGTACTCAGGAGGAAAATTCTAAATTTGCCAGCTTAAGCGATGTGGAGGGGGACAGAGGATAATTGGCTGTTTAGTTTAGGAGCCTTTTCTTTAATCATTAACGATTCCAATACTAGTAGAGAGGAGTTATTAGGCGCTTAAGCTATGATTTCAAAGTTTTTATATGCAATGTTGGTCTTGCATTTACTTGCATGTTCTCTGATGGTTGAGAATTCTTTGGTTTTGAGCGCACATCCAGTTCTATGACTCACTCCCCGATGCGCATCTATGCGAACTTTCAGCAATCTTTTTGTGGAACCCACATAATTTCCGAGATTACATCTCGGACAAGTAAACATATAGACCACTGAAGAACGCATTAGGTCGGGGAGAGAATCCTTAATTCTAAACATAGATCCCACTGTCAGGGGATTCTTAAAAATAAGTTTAAAATCCAGACTTGGAAAATTGTTAAAAATGACCTTTTTAATTTGTTTCCCATATTTTCCGTTGTTAATAAAAGGCAAAGAGGCATAGAAAATCATTTTTGGTACTGTAGGAACTTGAAGTTTAGGTTGGTAATGTTTGGTCAGAAATTTGTTAACTAATCTATAAAATATTTTAGTTGGAAAACAGTTATCCTTGAAATGCTGCTTCAAAAAGACTATTTCATTATGAAAGGATGTCCAGTCAGACGAAAGGTAAAATGCCCTGCAAATTTTAATCACCACGCTGGCATATGCCAATTATTGATGGAAATAAAAAATAGATATCACAAAATATGAGATATTCTAAATCTTAGTTTTGGAGTAAAAATTCGGAAGGAAATTTATGGTTTATTGCGAAATGAATGACATGTGTTACAAGGAAGAAAGTAAGAATTCCTATTCCTCCTATTTCATGAAAATCTTAAAAAAGTATGTACTCATATGTAAAAAAAAAATCATTTAATAATAACTGAAAACGATATGTCACAATTATGAAATCGACTAGAATTATCGAAATCATAAACTCAATCAATAAACGAACAAGTTAAACATAACATCACAACTTGATAAATGAACCTAATTAAGATGGTCTTGCACGGCACTTGAATTGAGTGGCGTCACATTTCCAGGCTAATTAACGTTCACTTGTCTGTTCTTAATTACTGTCTTCGACATAGATTGTGCAACATGTGATAATTTTCAAGAGTTCCCTTAATTAGTCTATTTCCTCTGCCTTTCCTTCATTTATGAGACTCACATATCGACAAATTGATTATCAAAATAGTCCAAAAAAAAGTCATTAAGACACCAAATCCAAATCATCCATTTTTTTCTAAGCGCCCGTTAAAAAACATATATATATATATATATATATATATATATATATATATATATATATATATATATATATATAGATATATATATATATATATATATATATATATATATATATATATATATATATATAGATATAGATGTATATATATATATATATATATATATATATATATATATATATTCAAAAACTTGATATGAATATTCCAATTACAATTCAGGTCAATATGATTTCGAGGATTTGAAGAAAAGAATTCGACAACATAGAAGATATTCGGTTGGGGGATTTGAAAGAGGTAATGTGATTGTTGGTACAAGGAAAAAAAATAATAGAATAAAAGTATAAAAAAAAAATAGTCATCTTACAGCATTCAAATAATATCTTTCCAAGTTTTTAATGCAAAATTAAAAGACGTTTTTAATGACGTCATTAAATTCATATTAGAAAGTACCAAAAAATGAAGAAATATTGGAATTATATTTCATATTAATGATATAAAAAATAACAATGTTTACCTCAGTATTTCCAACATGCAGGGGGGGGGGGTAAAAAAGCAGTACTTTCAAGAATTAAATCATAATGGTTTTATAATCTTTAGATATTATTATCTAATATATACAGTATGTGATCATTTTGTTCAAATGCCATGACTTCTTTTCTTTTCATTAGCTAGAGTCGATCCGTAGTATTTCGAGTAGGAAAATGGTTATTCGATAACAAAGCAATGAGTGAAACTTATTATAATTATAGTATTTTTTAATACAAAAATATATGCTCCCTAAAGAAGGTTGTTTTCTCAGCTATCATATAACGTATTAAACATAAGACTTTGAAACATATTATCCGGCATTCGGTTTACAAAAGCAATTAAACTCATTGGTGGATCATAGAGTAAATGACTCTCTCTTACCATAAAAAAAAGCTAAACTATATTGATCCGTAAAAAAAGATGAAAACTGCGAGAATGAAGAAGAGACTTGGAAAAAGTAGGTGCAGCCATCGACAGAACGAACGCAGTAATGCCTCTTAAGTAATACATAGATTGAACCTGGTACGGAACACTGACCTGACGGCACAACTTTTTGGAGCTTCGCCTGCTGGGGCATGTACGATCAGAGTTCTACTTTGGATGTCATTTATTTGTGAACTAAATTTACAGAATATGTTCCGTATTCCAACAACCTCATCATCCAGGCTCCATCAACTTCCATATTCTTCAAATAATATCGAATATCTCTCTAAACATATGATTTTATTTGCGATAATTTCAAGGATTCATAATAAGCATAATTTTCATAAAATATTACAAGGAATCTCCTTGCTATCAGTGTGTTAGTCTTCGATGTATATGTTACAAAACATTTTCGTCTTTTTATATTTTTCTTGATTGCCAATCGGGTTTTCATCTATGTGGGGTTTTTAAGCTTGCGATTATAATCAAAGAGCACAAAAAGAGTAAAATATTAATGAAATTGAACTTAAAAGGATATAGATTATTGGAGGATCAATGTCGATGGAACAATATCCAATTTATACAATAATTATGTTCGATAAATGTCACATTTCATGAACACTCACTAAAACTCACAAAACAATCACTTAGATGGAGAAAACGCTTGCTTTGAATTTCTAATAATACAAATAAATTCATTTAAAAAAACACTCACACAACAAAAAAAAGGATATGACCGAGAATCCTCTGTAACATATTCCTTTAAATGAACATCTGCTATGATGTGATAGAATTTTGAACTCAATTGGGGATTTATGAGACACTTCGAGACAGGAAAATGTTGATGAACTTCTTTACTAATCTTCTTTTATCATTTCATTTCTTCTTGCAATGTTTTCAGAGGATTTACAGATGCTTCAGTGCTTCGTAAAATTCACTTAATCTCCCTCGGTGTTCAAGTATCCTTCTAATCTAGGAGAAAGTAACAATTATCATTTATAACGATCTCTCTCTCTCTCTCTCTCTTCTCTCTCTCTCTCTCTCTCTCTCTCTCTCTCTCTCTCTCTCTCTCTCTCTCTCTCCTCATATATATA
>NC_090742.1:134691051-134698551 GCF_036898095.1 Palaemon carinicauda | reverse complement strand
GGCAATCTACGACCTGAACAGAGATTTCGTCTCGTAGGAGGTGATTGACGAGATACGAATTCGGGAAAGAAAAAGGGGAGCCGCTCCCAAGGCTTCCCTATCCCCTGATTCGTATGCGTGCCTGGCGCCAATCCTGGCGCCATCTTTATTCCTTTTTGCGTAGCTTAACAACTCGGTGTTTTTTCCTGTTTTTCTCGCAAATCTTGGATTTATTCAGCTTTTCATGGCTTCTCCGTCTTCGTTGGCCTCGGATAAGTTGAGTATAGTGTCTGTTATGTATAAATGTAGGCTCTTGGTAAAATTTTGAGTGATTAATAGGATTAATCTTTGATACAAGAGCCGTAGCCTACCAGAGGTGTCCTGGACACTGTCACTCGCTAGGTATAAATTAGTTAGTCAGAGTGACATTCCTGGTTGTTTTGCTTTAATAAATTTTAGCTATTTAGCTTTACATAGGATTTCCTTTCGTGCTTAGTATTATTTGGCGAAGTATTCGCCATTCTGGCCTACGCTAGGCCATGTAGCCTAGTCGTTTGGTCCTAGTACTTCATGCATGATTTTGGTTTTTCCGAGTGTAATTAAAATTTTATTGAAGCTTTAGGCTATATTTTATACATTTAAGACTGTGTGGAATATTTCCAAGATTGTATACGTGTGAGTTTCGGTGAATTAGGTAATCGATTCTCTTGGTGCCTAGGCTAATTGCTTATGGAGCCTTAGTATACTTTATCATACTCCCCGGTTGCTTTCTTTTCTTCGGAGAAGGTATGCAATCCCTTTCCCTCTGTTTAAGCCTTGGGCTTATCCCTAAGTGGTTTTTTCCGAATTTATTTTCGATAAAACTATACTAGGGTGTTACTGTACCTTCCTGTTCCAGTAAGTCTGGTTCAAAGAGGGACAGAACAACAGAGTTTTTAGTCTGAGTCCGTGTTGTCTGGCTTGGGGCAGTCTCCCTCGCTGACCTAACACTTACAAAGGGAGCTTAGCTCCCTTAGGTCACTACCGAAGGTTTCTGTAAGTTATGATTCCTTCTTTTGTGATCGACCAGACTAAGTCCTGTTGCTGTTCTCGGGGGAGGATAAGTTCTTCCCTTGGGAGTAGCAACGCCTTCCTTGCTTTGGTGCTCTGGAAGCTGGCAAGTATTGCTGGCCCTTTCCCTTAGATCTCCCTTAGGCTAAGACAAAGTTCTTGGCTGCGGGTGATCTGTCACTAAAGCAAGGTTGGCAGGACCCACTTGTCCCTTCCCCCTCTATCTCCGTAATGGCCTAGCCATTACTGTACTGTACCTTGCCGGCCGGCAGAGCTGGCCGGCAGGGGTATTACTGTACTGTACGTCGTTCTACTTCTGGACCTAGTATAGGTTGGGATGTGGAATTGACTAAGCCCATTGCTGGCCGGCAGAGATGCTGGCCGGCAAGGGTCTTATGTTTTCGAGTGCTGCCCGGACCTCTCTTGGTCCCTCATCCATGCCTGCCGGCAGAGCCGGACGGCATTGGTCAAGGAAGCCTGAATTAAGTTTCTCCCCTTCCTTATATGCACTCTTTCAGTTGCCGGGCTTGGGGGGTTGTGTACACTCTTATCCCGGCATCCATTCTATTTTCTTCTAGTGCTGTACCTGTCCCGGCTGCCGGCCTATGAGGCCGGCAGCCGGGCAGGTGTAGTCTTCTGGTTCTTTTGCTGCCGGCTGGCATCGGTCTTGTACCTTTGCCGGCCGGCTTATGTCAGTCCTTGTCTGCCGGTCACCAAGAGTGTGGCCGGCAGCTGGGTACTACCTTGTGTAGTTGCTGGCCGGCAGTCATTGCCGGCCAACACTGGCTGTTGCCGGCCGGCAGTTGCTGCCGACCGGCACAGGCATTTGAACCAGAATGCTGCCGCCCTATAGCTGTTAAGTAGTATACTTTAAAGCTAGTTGTGGTGTGTGCCGGCCGGCAAAGGCAGGCCGGCACACATCCTCCTATACTGTACTAGTATTCTTCTGTATAGCATATACAGTAAGAAGAAAACTATAGTAAAGGTTTAGGTACAGCACTGTATCTTCTAACACTATTGTGTTTTCTTGCACAGCCCTTTGCTGTTGCCCTCAGATAGGAAGCAGAGTTCTTCCCTGTCTATTATCCAGGGTTTTATAATCATTGCCTAGGTGTGAGCTCCACCTGTTTCCTCTGGAAACCTTGCATTGGTTACTCTAGAAGAGATAAACCATTTTGATTTTATTATCTGGAAGGCTGCAACAATGGGTTGTGAGGGAAACACAAGTGTGTGTCTTTCCTTTCTGAATTGTTATGCTATACTATGCATATCCAGTGATACATAGTTCACTTGATACTCATGGAAATTTCTTCTCTTTACAGAAGGACACTCCGAAGTGGGGAAGTGCTTTCTGCAATGTCAGCAGCAAGAACCTCTGCGGACATGAGTTTTGTAGGAGACACGCAGCATACGCTGTCTCCAAGGATGATCTCCGGTATTGGGACCCTCAGGTATGTACTGTGTGCACTAACCTGATTAATGAGACATTTAAATACCTAGGAAGAAGCTTCGTACCTGGGTAAGGGGCTTCCAAAAGAACACTTCTGGCCCTTATCTTCCAAGTGAGAAGATGAGGGCGTATCTTTTCCCTAAGGCATCAGCTGATGCAGTGATTCCCCAGCCTCAAGAGGAGATCCCCTAAGTTCAGATCCAGGTGGATGCTGAAGTCGCGGTCGCAATGCAAGACATCCAGCTAAATGACAGGATATCTGATGTGGACGAGTGTCAGGAGGAAGACCTCCTGGCAGAAGCCCAGGATGAAGTTCAAGCCCCTCTACATCGGCCGGTCTCCCAGTAGAGCTGGGACAGGCCCTCTCTTCTATTGTTGGAATGATCCAACAAATGCAGAAGGAGAATCAGGAGAAGGCGGCTGCAATGGAACTGCGAATGCAGTGCCTTGCAGAATCACATGGGCCCCAGAAAAAGCTCAATGTGAAAGACCTTCCCTTGTGCTCAGATGCTAACCCATGGAGGTATGCTGAGCACATGCCGATGACGACTGGAAAGATCGTCATCTCGGATAAGCTGGGCTCAGTTCCCATGGAGGGTGGAATTCTGGCCCAGCAAGGCATCATATCCGGACTGTTATGTCCGACTGAGGAAGGAACCAGCTTCAAAGGAGGAGACAGAGCCGAAGGAGGTCATAGTGATGGACCATGCTAAGGCTCAAGTTCTACTTTCATCCTCGATGAAAGAGAGGGGCTTCTCTAACTCAAAGGTAGCTGCATTGAATAGGAAGCTCCCTTCCTTTGTGTCCTCGCCTACTAGAGCCTTCCCCCTTTTACAGAAAGGGTTTCTGGCTGTACTAAAAGCAATCGAGGCCGGCAAGTCTTGCCCCTCCCTAGAGGAGTGTAAACCCTTGTCGCTGGCCCTGCCTATGGACCACAAAGACTGGAAGGACGTCCATCTTACGTTCTCAGTGGGAAAGTTGGAGGCTGATATTGCCGGACGTCAGTTCGGCAAGGACCTCCCTAAGCTGTCTGACTTTCTTTTGCGAAGTGAGTTCGATACAAAAGAAAGACTGACTGCCTCAATGTCTCTTCAGACTACTCTCGAGACGATGGCAAGTGACCCCAAGGTCCATGAAATGTTCATGGTAGTGGCCAAGCCTCATCTGGCCACAGTGACGAAGGACCTTTATGGCTTCGTCAAGGCAAGGAGAGCTTGTAGGGAGTTCGTGTTTACCTCGGCTACGGTGAGGCACGAGCTAAAGAAACTAATCTCCTCCAACATTTGGGGAAAAGACCTTTTTCCCTACCGACTTGGTCAAAGAAGTTTTTGATAAAGCCGCCTTGGAGAATAGAAACCTTCTCCAGAAGTGGGGCCTGGCTATCAAAAGAAAGTCTTCCCCGGATGAGGGTCCTCAACCAAAGAGGAAGACTATGAGGACTAGGCTACCGTCTCGGCCAGCCAAGCCTCTTAGACAGCAACAGCAACTGCAATTGCCATTGCCCCCAGTGCCCCAGATCGTGGCACAAACCCCGACCACCTTTCAGTGGGTACCCCGGGCCGTGTCGACACAGTCCACGGCATTCACCCCAGCGTTCGAAGGGCAGTCTACTTCCTTTCGAGCAAAGCCTAGAGGAGCAGCCAGAGGCTCGTCTAGACGCCCCTCAAGGGGAAGGGGATTCAGGGGTGGTCGTGGTCAGGAAGGCAAGACCTCAGGACGGCAGTCCAAGTGAGGTGATACCGGTAGGAGGGAGACTTCTGAAATTTCGGGATCGGTGGACCTTCGATCCCTGGGCCCACAGCCTACTCAAGAATGGACTGGGCGGGAGCTGATACAGCACTCCAACCCCGTACCTTCGGTTTTTCCAACACTCTACCCCCGTTATGGAGGAGTACGTTCAAGAACGGTTGGAGAAAAAGGGTGAAGCCCATCAATTTCTAAGGGAGGCTGTTTTGTGTTCCAGAAACACTCGGAAAAGCTCAGAGTCATTCTGGACTTGTCGCCACTTAACAAGTTCATAGTGAATTGCAAATTCAAAATGCTAACACTGCAACACATAAGGACCTTACTGCCCAAGAGGGCATATTCCGTCTCTATAGACTTGTCAGACGCCTACTGGCACATTCCAATTAGCCATCGACTCTCCCCCTACCTAGGGTTCAGGCTACAACGAAGACTATACGCCTTCGGAGCCATGCCATTCGGGCTAAACATAGCCCCAAGGATTTTTACGAAGCTTGCGAGCGTAGCTCTCAAACAATTTCGCCTAAAGGGAATTCAGGTAGTAGCCTACCTGGACGACTGGTTGGTGTGGGCAGCATCCGAGACAGAATGCTTGCAAGCTTCCAGTCAAGTGATCCAGTTCCTAGAGTACCTAGGCTTCAAGATCAACAGAAAAAGTCTCGACTTTCTCCATCTCAAAAGTTCCAGTGGCTAAGATCCACTGGGACCTTTTGTCACACCGTTTCTCCACCCCGGCGAAGAAAAGGAAGGAGATAGCGGGTTCTGTCAAGAGACTTCAAGATTCCGAAAGGATATCAAGACACGAGCAGGAGAGAGTACTGCGCTCTCTCCAGTTTGCTTCGGTGACAGACCCAGTGCTAAGAGCACAGCTAAAGGATGCAATCGGAGTTTGGAGAAGTTATGCATCAAACGCGTGAAGAGATCTGAGAAGACCAGCCGCTTCGGCTAAGTACTCTTCTCAGGCCTTGGTCCCAAGCCAGACATCTAAAGAAGTCATGTTCTTCTTCAGCCACCTCCCCCGTCGGTGACGATTCACTCAGACGCCTCGAAGGAGGGATGGGGAGGTCACTCTCATCGAAAAAAAGTCCAGGGGACTTGGTCCAGGCTATTCAAGACCTTTCTCATAAAACTTTCTAGAAGCTAGGGCAGTGCTCCTTACCTTAAAGAAAGTCTCCCCGCGTCATTCGTTCCACATAAAGTGGTAATAGACAGCGAGGTAGTTGTGAGATACTTGAATCGACAAGGATCGAGGTCACCACCTCTCAACCAGGTGATGTTGGCCGTCTTCCGATTGGCGGAAAAGAAGAAGTGGTACCTGTCGGCAGTTCACCTTCAAGGAGTCCGCAATGTGACGGCGGACGCTCTATCCAGGTTCACACCGATAGAGTCGGAATGGTCCTTAGACGCAGGATCATTCTCCTTCATTCTGAATCAGTCCCAGAACCGCAGATATACCTCTTTGCGACGAAAGACAACAAGAAGTTGCCCCTGTACGTGCCCCGTACGAGGACCCCTTAGCGGAAGCAGTGGACGCGATGTCCCTCGACTGGAACAGATGGTCCAAGATTTATCTGTTCCCTCCTCACAACCTTCTGTTGAGGGTCCTCAACAAACTGAGATCCTTCAAAGGGTAGCGGCAATAGTGGCCCACAAGTGGCCGAACAGCGTGTGGTTCCTCCTGGCATTGGAACTGTAGCTGAAGTTTGTACCCCTACCAGATCCAGTTCTGACCCAGCGAGTCCAGAAGTCAACTGTCTGCGCTTCATTACAGAAAACCCGGACCCTGCAGTTCATGATTTTCTCTCCCTAGCGGTGAGAAAGCGTTTCGGGATTTCGAAAGCCAGTATAGACTTCCTTGAGGAATATAAATGCAAATCTACTAGAAGGCAATATGAGTCATCTTGGAGAAAATGGGTGGCCTTTTGTCAAGGTGAAGATTCCGCAGGAGATCTTGACAGACTTCTGCTTATCTTTTTTCCCCACCTCCATGGTCAAGGGTTGGCAGCGAACACGATTTCAGCGTGTAAGTCTGCTTTGACAAGACCCATTCTATATGCCTTCCAGGTCGACCTAGGTAACGAGATCTTTAATAAAGTCCCGAAAGCCTGTGCTAGGCTCAGACCTTCAGCACCTCCAAAGCCGATTTCATGGTCTTTAGACAAGTTCTTCATTTCGCTTCTCTGTTGAGCAATGAAGAGTGTGCGTTAAAGGATTTGACACAAAAAGTTAATTTCCTATTTTGCACTCGTGTCCGGGGCCAGGGTTAGTGAGAATGTAGCCACTCGAGAGAGGCAGGTCGAGTTCAGTTCCTGGATGGGGAAGAACTGAACCTGTTTCCGGATCCTACGTTTCTCGCCAAGAATGAGTTACCCACCAACAGGTGGGGTCCCTGGAGGATCTGCCCTCTGAAAGAAGATGCATCTCTATGTCCAGTAGAATGCCTAAAGGTCTATCTTCATAGAACTTCAGACTTCAAGGGTGGTCAACTATTCAGGGGAGAAACATCAGGCTCAAATTTATCTCTGAATACACTCAGAGCAAAAATCACATATTTTATTCGCAGAGCGGATCCTGACAATACACCCGCAGGTCACGATCCGAGGAAAGTTGCCTCATTCTTAAATTTCTTTAATTGTATGGATTTTGAACATCTCCGTTCATACACTGGCTGGAAGTCTTCCAGAGTGTTCTTTCGCCACTATGCGAAGCAAGTAGAGGAACTAAAAGAGATCTGTGGTAGCAGTGGGTCGCAGTGTTAACCCTACTGTTTAACTCTGCGAGGAACAGTGGTCTTAATTGGGACGATTAATTCCAGGGTGAGTGTGCAGTTACATACTGTACTACAAACTAAGTGAGGGCACTGTGTTGCCCATCCAGACTGTTCCATTTCCGAAGGTGAACCTAGCATTAGTGCAGACATGTGTGCCGAGCGTTTCTAACGCTAATGTCATTGATTTGTAATACAGGCTTTTATGACTTTGATACCTCGGTATCTTAAAAGTGGCATCTAATGTTTTTTCTTTCAGACAAACAAGCTCTGTTTACTATCATACTTATGCTTAAAGTTTTGGGTTATCCTCTTCTTATATATATATATATATATATATATATATATATATATATATATATATATATATATATATATATATATATATATATATATATATATATATATATATATATATAATTGTGGTTAACCTGTCTATTTATTGCCTGTCAATAATCTGGTTCTTGAGAACCTTGCGTCTCCTTCACCTGTGTCAATTTATTGGTATAAT
>NC_090742.1:134681051-134686051 GCF_036898095.1 Palaemon carinicauda | reverse complement strand
AAAAAAAGGGTTTTTTTAATAGATTTGGTTGAAGGTTACTAATCACGGATAAATTTAACCATGACTGATTGATTTGTTGATTATATCATTTGTTAGGAGTCATCTGAGGAACCTGTTAAAGGAAGAAGATCGAGAGGGAGGCAGATGATTAGATAGGAAGGTAATGTGGAGGATGATATAGAGAGAAGAGGTTTGATGGAGGAGGATGCCTTTGATAGGGAGGCATTGGAGAGGGCGCATTAGGCAACCGACCCCTTAATGTAGGGATAATGGTAGGAAAGAAAAAGAATCTGTCATTTCAATGCCTAGTTTGCAGAATAACCAGGGGTACTAGCATAAGTAGTTATCGTAATGTTTCAAGTACCAATTCTGGAATTGACACGTTTTGTGTACTGGTTTAGTTTTTGAAACATGCTTTCCCGACACATTACTATCATTATTATTACTAGTTAAACTACAACACTAGTTGGAAAAGCAGGATGCTGTAAACCCAGGGATCCAACACGGAAAATAGCCTAGTGAGGAAAGAAAAAGGAAATAAATAAACTACGAAAAAAAGTAATAAACACTCATCGTCATCTCCTCTCACGCCTATTGATGCAAAGGGACTCGGTTAGATTTCGCCAGTCGTCTCTTTCTTGGGCTTTTAAATTGATGCTTCTCCATTAATCATCTCCTATTTAACATTTCATAGTCCCCAGCCATACTGACCTAGGTCTTCCAACTCTTCTAGTGCCTTGTGGAGCCCAGCTGAGAGTTTGGTGAACTAATCTCTCTTAGGGAGAGCGAAGAGCATGACCAAACCATCTCCATCTACCCCTCATCATGATCTCATCCACATATGGTACTCGGGTAATCTCTCTTATAGTTTTATTTCTAATCCTGCCCTACATTTAACTCCCAATATTCTTCAGAGGTCTTTGTTCTGAAATCTAAAAACTCTGTTGGATATTGTTTCATTGTCATACCCCTACTCGTGTCCATACAGAAACACAGATCTCACTAAACTGATTAATATATAGCCTGTAATTTCTGGCGATTTGATTTCAATATTTGATTAATCTAGCCATTGCCTGATTTGCTTTTTTCAATCGTTCATTGAACTCTAATTCTAAATTCCCTGTATTTGAGATCATAGTTCCTAAATATTTAAATTATTCCACCTCATTAATCCTTTCTCCTTCCGATGATATTTCAACTTCCATTGCACACTCCGTTCTCATCATCTCTGTCTTTCTTCTATTTATCTTGAGCCCACCCTCATGTGATACTTCATGCATTCTGGTAAGCAACCATTGCAAATCCTGTGGTGTATGCCAATAAGGACAGCGTCATCAGTATACCCTAGGTCAGCTAATTTCCTGTTACCAATGATGATGAACACTAATAGTAAACTATTTTAATAAGAGTAGCAACATTAAAATAAACCTTTCGTGTATAAACTACAAAACTTCAAACAATAAGAGAAAGAGATAAGTTAGAACATGTACCCGAGAGTACCCTCAAGCTAATTAATTCATTGCAACATATGTCGTTACGAATTTAGTAATAAGTACCAGTGGAAAGTGTAGACAAAAATAATCAACAGATTTATCGAAAAGTAAAACAGTAGCTTAAAATTTGGAAAGTCTATCCTACTATTCATACATTTTAGTCCTTGATTATCCTTGTTAACATATGCAGTGAAACTTCAACGTCATTGTCATTGGAAAACCTGGTTAAGTCTATCTCCCTTATTTTCAAAGAGCATGTGTCTGGAAATATATATATATATATATATATATATATATATATATATATATATATATATATATATATATATTATTATTACTATCCCAGCTACAACCCTAATTTGAAAAGCAAGATGCTATAAGCCCAGGGGCTCCAATAGGGAAAAATAGCCCAGTGAGGAAAGGAAATAAGGAAATAAATAACTGAAGAGAACAAATTAACAATAAATTATTCTAAAAAAAGTAATGTCAAAAGAGATATATCATATATAAACTATTAACAAAGTCAACAACAAAAATGTCATATATAAACTATAGAAAGACTCATGTCCGTCTGGTCAACAAAAAAGCATTTGCTCCAACTTTGAACTTTTGAAGTTCTACTGATTCAACAACCCGATTAGGAAGATCATTCCACAACTTGGTAACAGCTGGAATAAAACTTCTTGAGTACTGCGTAGTATTGAGTCTTATGATGGAGAAGGCCTGGCTATTAGAATTAACTGCCTGCCTAGTATTACGAACAGGGTAGAATTGTCCAGGGAGATCTGAATGTAAAGGATGGTCAGAGTTATGAAAAATCTTATGCAACATGCATAATGAACTAATTGATCGACGGTGCCAGAGATTAATATCTAGATCAGGAATAAGAAATTTAATAGACCGTAAGTTTCTGTCCAACAAATTAAGATGAGAATCAGCAGCTGAAGACCAGACAGGAGAACAATACTCAAAACAAGGTAGAATAAAAGAATTAAAACACTTCTTCAGAATAGATTGATCACCGAATATCTTAAAAGACTTTCTCAATAAGCCAATTTTTTGTGCAATTGAAGAAGACACAGACCTTATATGTTTCTCAAAAGTAAATTTGCTGTCAAGAATCACGCCTAAAATTTTGAAAGAGTCATACAAATTTAAAGAAACATTATCAATACTGAGATCCGGATGTTGAGGAGCCACCGTCCTTGACCTACTTACAATCATACTTTAAGTTTTGTTAGGATTCAACTTCATACCCCATAATTTGCACCATGCACTAATTTTAGCTAAATCTCTATTAAGGGATTCACCAACCCCAGATCTACATTCAGGGGATGGAATTGATGCAAAGAGAGTAGCATCATCTGCATATGCAACAAGCTTATTTTCTAGGCCAAACCACATGTCATGTGTATATAGTATGAAAAGTAATGGGCCAAGAACACTACCCTGTGGAACACCGGATATCACATTCCTATACTCACTATGGTGCCCATCAACAACAACTCTTTGAGATCTACTACTTAAAAAATCAATAATAATGCTAAGAAACGACCCACCCACTCCCAACTGTTTCAGTTTGAAAACAAGGGCCTCATGATTAACACGGTCAAAGGCAGCACTAAAATCAAGGCCAATCATACGAACTTCCCGACCACAATCAAGGGATTTCTGTACTGCATTGGAGATTGTAAGAAGGGCATCACATGCTCCAAGGCCTTTCCGAAAACCAAATTGCAAACTAGGGAGTAGATGATTACCTTCAGCAAACCTATATATCTTTCCAGTGTCTCTCAGTGGCATTGCCAGATGTAAAACTACTCGGTCTCTCTCCGACCCACAGGTTGGGGGGAGAGGGAGAAGTCATACCCTGGTGAGAGGTAGTACCCCGAGAAGGAGGGAGGATGGTGTGGAAATGGTTGAATATATATGCTTACATATGTGCGTGTGTGTGTGTACAAATATACCTAAATATTTAGCGGTCATTTTTCACGGGTCGTATACACTAGTATCTGAATACTGAAACAGAAGGCATTAAAATATGATTGTATGCAGGACTTGAGCAATATATCTCTGACAGTTTGTCGGTCATGAATCTTTGACTGCGACAACATCGTGTCAGGGCTTTCTCTATCGGAGGCGCTGCGCTGATACGCAAAACCTAAAGCCATTTGTTTTGATGTGTCAACATCTCTCTCTTCTGTGTCCGCAGACAGCACAATACACTGTCATATCTCACCATTCCCTGTCGCACAATTGATTACACAGCCTCTACAACGTTTTCGCTTTCAGAAGGCTAAAGTCACTGACTACAACACCACTTCCATTTACTTCACAGTTTCTACAATGTTTGAACGCTTCCAGAGAGCTTAAATTACACCTTTAGGGATTTGGAGTTTTTTATTTAAGGAAGAGCTATGGCACCTTTACTTGGTATTACTTTATTATGGTTGAGTGAAATCTGAGGAGATATTCAGGTTAATAGAGTTCTTTGATTAGTAAATAACATATCCTAGCATGATAAATTATATGATCACTTCCTACAGCTCATTTATATCTTTTCGATTTTTTTTTAGTGTTGGGATTTGAATTTGGTGAAAATATTAACACATGTATTAAACCGCCAAATTCCTTGTTATATCTCGAAAATCCCCGTCGTAAAAACTTATGTGTTATTTGTTATGTTTTAGCTTATTTCTAACATTAAGACTTCACAAAAAAAAAATTTTTCTTGGTAATTTATTAACGATATTTAATAACAATAAGCGTAAATTTTTGTGTTTCTGGGGTTATTCAATTAGCAAATAATAGAACCTATTCGGGTAGACAACATGTTTCGTTCATCACATTTACCTAGTTCAATACTCTTTTCATATGGAGGTTTAACTTAAATGAAACTATTAACCCATAAAATGAACAAAAGATATATTCTGAAAGGCATTGTAATAAATTTAATGGACTATCTCTTTGGCTTTCAAAGAAAAATAGGATATATATATATATATATTATATATATATATATATATATATATATATATATATATATATATATATATATATATATATATATATATATATATACGTATAGATATATATGTACATACACAAAAACGCACACAAACACACACACACGCACATACACACACACACACACACACACACACACATATATATATATATATATATTATATATATATATATATATATATATATATATATATATATATATATATATATATATATATATGTATATATATACATATATATATATATATATATATATATATATATAAATATATATATATATATATATATATATATATATATATATATATATATATATATATATATATATATATATATATATATATATATATTATCATCATTACATGCCAAGCTACAACCCTAGTTGGAGAAGCAAGATGTTATAAGCCCAAGGGATCCAACTGGGAGAAATAGCCCAGTGAGGAAAGGAAACAAGGAAATAAATAAACTACATAGAGAGAA
>NC_090742.1:134671051-134673551 GCF_036898095.1 Palaemon carinicauda | reverse complement strand
GTAACAATGATTTTGGTAATATTAGTAATAATAATTTTAGTAATTTTGAACAATAATTTCATTAAAGATAATAATTTTGATAATTTTGATAATTATATAACACAATTCAATAATGATAATAATAATAATAATAATAATAATAATAATAATAATAATAATGATAATAATAATTTTGGATATACATGGGGGATGCTATAATCATAGATGGTATAAATAAAAAGTACTTTCATTATTATGAATTTTTGTTTATTCGCCAATCACTGATCTAACCAAACGATAATCATAAAGATAAACATCCACATCTTGGATAAGGAATTTAATGGACTTAAAGTTATGTCCAACATTTTAATATGTGAGTAAACTTTTCCAAAACCGACAGGTGAACAAGTTATATTCACGTAGTCAAGATTAATATCCAGAGTTATCATTAATTTAAATAGATATTTGTTGAAAGATCCATAAAGGGCTGATTAACAAGCAGATGATAAGATTGTTGTAAAATTAGTAGTGTCATATGTACGAACAAAGATGATGTTTCCAAGACCATACCATACACTATGTGTATAATACATAATAAAGTAAAGGATAAATAACACAGCCATTAACACGTCATTTTGTAATAACCAGGTGAAATATCTTTTATTTTGGACTACATGATAAAGATTAACATCCAGATCATGGATAAGGAATTTAGTGGACTTTGAGTTCTGTCAAACTTTTTAATATAAAAGTAAGCTTTTCTAAAACCGAAAGGTGCAAAAAGTATATTTACATATTTTAGATTATTATCTAGTTATCATTAATTTTAAATAGTTATCTCTCAAAAGATTCATAAGGGAATGGATAACGCCCAGCAGATGAGATTATTGTAAAAGAAGTAGTGTCTTATGTATGAACAAAGATGATGTTCCCAAGACTAAACCACGTAACAAGTGTATAAATACATAGAAATTAAAAGCCCTAAATATGAACCGTAATAAGAAAAAGGGATTCAATGTAGTGCTGTCTTGTCAGTCTAAGACCCAATAACTCTCTAGCAGTAGTATCTCAATGGGTGGCTGGTGCCCTGGCCAACCCACTTCTTACATAATACTTAAAAAGTAAAGATCAGCTAACATGATCATTGGCACGTCATTGTGCACCAACCCTGTGATATATTCTTTTTTTGTTCTAGGTCCCTTTGGACACGACTGTCTACAAAGTTTACCAAAACTGGCAGTTCAATCTCCGATGTGTGACTCTGACATTAGGATCACCAGAGATTAACATCCTACATTAGCTATGGTATCAACCACCAACCAATCTTTGAAATTAATTGATGAGAAATTAGAAGAAAATGCTTTCTGTTCAAAACCAAGGACATTTCGATTAACACATACAAAAGTATCCGTCATGACCGATAATACAAACTTCATGACCAGAATCTTGGGAATGTACAACACAAGATATACCAAAAGAATTCAAAAGCGCAAATACCCTTGTGAAATCGATGCGAAAAATTCGGGAATGAATTATTGTTTTCAACATCTGCATTCATACTTCTTGTCAAAAGACATTCAGAAATTGTAGATCTAATGAGAATCATGAAAAAAAAAGGTAATTACTCTGCTTAATACTAAAACTACCACATTTACATTTTCATTTTCTAAAATAAAATCTTCTACCTAGCTTGCAGAAATATGAGAAAATTCTTGATCCTTAAACCAGATTGGATATACAAAAGCAAAGAATAGGTGTCTTTAGGGGTACGCGTTCTGCAGTTTGAAGGTTATGTAAAAGATTTATGATTTAGTGTTATCGATAGAATAAACAATAGCACTGAGGAAACACTAGAACTTCCGTCTATCCATCCTGCTGTCTCCTGCCCCCACCCCCTGCGACGCGGTTAATGTGCACTTCTTTATAAAGATGATAGATCAGCATTCGATTCTCGAACCATAAAATCATCTTAGCCCATGTTTACCTAAGCATTAAAATGGGGAACTGGTAACTGGAACGGCAAAGAAATATATGAACCTATTGGAAACATCCCTGCCTGGCGTTCTACCGGACTGGGGTTTGAGTCATGCTCAAGCTCGATAGTTTCCTGTTATGCCATCTCTGAGTTAAGTCTACTGCTGAGTCACCAGCAGCCATTGCCAGGCCCTCCCTGATCCTAACTTGGATGGAGAGGGGGCTCGGACGCTGATCACGTGTATATTTGTTCTTTTTGAGGAAGGTAACTTTCAAATTTAATGAAGCAAAACTCATAATTATTGTGTTTTGATCATCATAAAAAGGAATTGGAAATAATATGAAAGAAGTATTACAAAGAAAAAAGAAATATTGTTCATCAGTTGAAAATATCGCCCGGATATATTTTTCTTTGACCTTAACTTTACAAAAATTATGAGGATATTCCTCATTTAGGTCTGGAAAAAGCTACATTTTACCTTTATAAAAAAAAATCAAAGCAAAACTGAAATTTCACCTTCATTAGACCAAGTGCGGGAAAAAATAT
>NC_090742.1:134658551-134666051 GCF_036898095.1 Palaemon carinicauda | reverse complement strand
TCCAGGAACTGAACACGACCTGCCTCTCTCGAGAGGCTACAATCTCACTAACCCTGGCCCCGGACGCGAGTGCAAAATAGGAAAATAACTTTTTGTGTCAAATCCTTTAACGCACACTCTTCATTGCTCAACAGAGAAGCGAAATGAAGAACTTGTCTAAAGACCATGAAATGGGCTTTGGAGGTGCTGAAGGTCTGAGCCTAGCACAGGCTTTCGGGACTTTATTAAAGATCTCGTTACCTAGGTCGACCTGGAAGGCATATAGAATGGGTCTTGTCAAAGCAGACTTACACGCTGAAATCGTGTTCGCTGCCAACCCTTGACCATGGAGGTGGGGAAAAAAGATAAGCAGAAGTCTGTCAAGATCTCCTGCGGAATCTTCACCTTGACAAAAGGCCACCCATTTTCTCCAAGATGACTCATATTGCCTTCTAGTAGATTTGCTTTTATATTCCTCAAGGAAGTCTATACTGGCTTTCGAAATCCCGAAACGCTTTCTCACCGCTAGGGAGAGAAAATCATGAACTGCAGGGTCCGAGTTTTCTGTAATGAAGCGCAGACAGTTGACTTCTGGACTCGCTGGGTCAGAACTGGATCTGGTAGGGGTACAAACTTCAGCTACAGTTCCAATGCCAGGAGGAACCACACGCTGTTCGGCCACTTGTGGGCCACTATTGCCGCTACCCTTTGAAGGATCTCAGTTTGTTGAGGACCCTCAACAGAAGGTTGTGAGGAGGGAACAGATAAATCTTGGACCATCTGTTCCAGTCGAGGGACATCGCGTCCACTGCTTCCGCTAAGGGGTCCTCGTACGGGGCACGTACAGGGGCAACTTCTTGTTGTCTTTCGTCGCAAAGAGGTATATCTGCGGTTCTGGGACTGATTCAGAATGAAGGAGAATGATCCTGCGTCTAAGGACCATTCCGACTCTATCGGTGTGAACCTGGATAGAGCGTCCGCCGTCACATTGCGGACTCCTTGAAGGTGAACTGCCGACAGGTACCACTTCTTCTTTTCCGCCAATCGGAAGACGGCCAACATCACCTGGTTGAGAGGTGGTGACCTCGATCCTTGTCGATTCAAGTATCTCACAACTACCTCGCTGTCTATTACCACTTTATGTGGAACGAATGACGCGGGGAGACTTTCTTTAAGGTAAGGAGCACTGCCCTAGCTTCTAGAAAGTTTTATGAGAAAGGTCTTGAATAGCCTGGACCAAGTCCCCTGGACTTTTTTTCGATGAGAGTGACCTCCCCATCCCTCCTTCGAGGCGTCTGAGTGAATCGTCACCGACGGGGGAGGTGGCTGAAGAAGAACCTGACTTCTTTAGATGTCTGGCTTGGGACCAAGGCCTGAGAAGAGTACTTAGCCGAAGCGGCTGGTCTTCTCAGATCTCTTCACGCGTTTGATGCATAACTTCTCCAAACTCCGATTGCATCCTTTAGCTGTGCTCTTAGCACTGGGTCTGTCACCGAAGCAAACTGGAGAGAGCGCAGTACTCTCTCCTGCTCGTGTCTTGATATCCTTTCGGAATCTTGAAGTCTCTTGACAGAACCCGCTATCTCCTTCCTTTTCTTCGCCGGGGTGGAGAAACGGTGTGACAAAAGGTCCCAGTGGATCTTAGCCACTGGAACTTTTGAGATGGAGAAAGTCGAGACTTTTTCTGTTGATCTTGAAGCCTAGGTACTCTAGGAACTGGATCACTTGACTGGAAGCTTGCAAGCATTCTGTCTCGGATGCTGCCCACACCAACCAGTCGTCCAGGTAGGCTACTACCTGAATTCCCTTTAGGCAAAATTGTTTGAGAGCTACGCTCGCAAGCTTCGTAAAAATCCTTGGGGCTATGTTTAGCCCGAATGGCATGGCTCCGAAGGCGTATAGTCTTTGTTGTAGCCTGAACCCTAGGTAGGGGGAGAGTCGATGGCTAATTGGAATGTGCCAGTAGGCGTCTGACAAGTCTATAGAGACGGAATATGCCCTCTTGGGCAGTAAGGTCCTTATGTGTTGCAGTGTTAGCATTTTGAATTTGCAATTCACTATGAACTTGTTAAGTGGCGACAAGTCCAGAATGACTCTGAGCTTTTCCGAGTCTTTCTTGGGAACACAAAACAGCCTCCCTTAGAAATTGATGGGCTTCACCCTTTTTCTCCAACCGTTCTTGAACGTTCTCCTCCATAACGGGGGTGGAGTGTTGGAAAAACCGAAGGTACTGGGGTGGAGTGCTGTACCAGCTCCCGCCCAGTCCATTCTTGAGTAGGCTGTGGGCCCAGGGATCGAAGGTCCACCGATCCCGAAATTTCAGAAGTCTCCCTCCTACCGGTATCACCTCACTTGGACTGCCGTCCTGAGGTCTTGCCTTCCTGACCACGACCACCCCTGAATCCCCTTCCCCTTGAGGGGCGTCTAGACGAGCCTCTGGCTGCTCCTCTAGGCTTTGCTCGAAAGGAAGTAGACTGCCCTTCGAACGCTGGGGTGAATGCCGTGGACTGTGTCGACACGGCCCGGGGTACCCACTGAAAGGTGGTCGGGGTTTGTGCCACGATCTGGGGCACTGGGGGCAATGGCAATTGCAGTTGCTGTTGCTGTCTAAGAGGCTTGGCTGGCCGAGACGGTAGCTTAGTCCTCATAGTCTTCCTCTTTGGTTGAGGACCCTCATCCGGGGAAGACTTTCTTTTGATAGCCAGGCCCCACTTCTGGAGAAGGTTTCTATTCTCCAAGGCGGCTTTATCAACAACTTCTTTGACCAAGTCGGTAGGGAAAAAGGTCTTTTCCCCAAATGTTGGAGGAGATTAGTTTCTTTAGCTCGTGCCTCACCGTAGCCGAGGTAAACACGAACTCCCTACAAGCTCTCCTTGCCTTGACGAAGCCATAAAGGTCCTTCGTCACTGTGGCCAGATGAGGCTTGGCCACTACCATGAACATTTCATGGACCTTGGGGTCACTTGCCATCGTCTCGAGAGTAGTCTGAAGAGACATTGTGGCAGTCAGTCTTTCTTTTGTATCGAACTCACTTCGCAAAAGAAAGTCGGACAGCTTAGGGAGGTCCTTGCCGAACTGACGTCCGGCAATATCAGCCTCCAACTTTCCCACTGAGAACGTAAGATGGACGTCCTTCCAGTCTTTGTGGTCCATAGGCAGGGCCAGCGACAAGGGTTTACACTCCTCTAGGGAGGGGCAAGACTTGCCGGCCTCGATTGCTTTTAGTACAGCCAGAAACCCTTTCTGTAAAAGGGGGAAGGCTCTAGTAGGCGAGGACACAAAGGAAGGGAGCTTTCTATTCAATGCAGCTACCTCTGAGTTAGAGAAGCCCCTCTCTTTCATCGAGGATGAAAGTAGAGCTTGAGCCTTAGCATGGTCCATCACTATGACCTCCTTCGGCTCTGTCTCCTCCTTTGAAGCTGGTTCCTTCCTCAGCCGGACATAACAGTCCGGATATGATGCCTTGCTGGGCCAGAATTCCACCCTCCAGGGGAATTGAGCCCAGCTTATCCGAGATGATGATCTTTCCAGTCGTCATCGGCATGTGCTCAATATACCTCCATGAGTTAGCATCTGAGCACAAGGGAAGGTCTTTCACATTGAGCTTTTTCTGGGGCCCATGTGATTCTGCAAGGCACTGCATTCGCAGTTCCATTGCAGCCGCCTTCTCCTGATTCTCCTTCTGCATTTGTTGGATCATTCCAACAATAGAAGAGAGGGCCTGTCCCAGCTCTACTGGGAGACCGGCCGATGTAGAGGGGCTTGAACTTCATCCTGGGCTTCTGCCAGGAGGTCTTCCTCCTGACACCCGTCCACATCAGACATCCTGTCATTTAGCTGGATGTCTTGCATCGCGACCGCGACTTCAGCATCCACCTGGATCTGAACTTAGGGGATCTCCTCTTGAGGCTGGGGAATCACTGCATCAGCTGATGCCTTAGGGAAAAGATACGCCCTCATCTTCTCACTTGGAAGATAAGGGCCAGAAGTGTTCTTTTGGAAGCCCCTTACCCAGGTACGAAGCTTCTTCCTAGGTATTTAAATGTCTCATTAATCAGGTTAGTGCACACAGTACATACCTGAGGGTCCCAATACCGGAGATCATCCTTGGAGACAGCGTATGCTGCGTGTCTCCTACAAAACTCATGTCCGCAGAGGTTCTTGCTGCTGACATTGCAGAAAGCACTTCCCCACTTCGGAGTGTCCTTCTGTAAAGAGAAGAAATTTCCATGAGTATCAAGTGAACTATGAATCACTGGATATGCATAGTATAGCATAACAATTCAGAAAGGAAAGACACACCTAAGCAATGATTTTAAAATCCTGGATAATAGACAGGGAAGAACTCAGCTTCCTATCTGAGGGCAACAGCAAAGGGATGTGCAAGAAAACACAATAGTGTTAGAAGATACAGTGCTGTACCAAAACCTTTACTATAGTTTTCTTCTTACTGTATATGCTATACAGAAGAATACTAGTACAGTATAGGGGGATGTGTGCCGGCCTGCCTTTGCCGGCCGGCACACACCACAACTAGCTTTAAAGTATACTACTTAACAGCTATAGGGCGGCAGCACTCTGGTTCAAATGCCTGTGCCGGTCGGCAGCAACTGCCGGCCGGTAACAGCCAGTGTTGGCCAGCAATGGCTGCCGGCCAGCAACTACACAAGGTAGTACCCAGCTGCCGGCAACACTCTTAGTGACCGGCAGACAAGGACTGACATAAGCCGGCCGGCAAAGGTACAAGACCGATGCCAGCTGGCAGCAAAAGAACAAGAGGACTACACCTGCCCGGCTGCCGGCCTCATAGGCCGGCAGCCGGGACAGGTACAGCACTAGAAGAAAAATAGATTGGATGCCGGGATAAGAGTGTACACAACCTCCAAGCCCGGCAACCGAAAGAGTGCAAATAAGGAAGGGGAGAAACTAATTCAGGCTTCCTTGACCAATGCCGTCCGGCTCTGCCGGCAGGCATGGATGAGGGACCAAGAGAGGTCCGGGCAGCACTAGAAAACATAAGACCCTTGCCGGCCAGCAGCTCTGCCGGCCGGCAATGGGCTGAGTCATTTCCACATCCCAACCTATACTAGGTCCAGAAGTAGAACGACGTACAGTACAGTAAGACCCCTGCCGGCCAGCTCTGCCGGCCGGCAAGGTACAGTACAGTAATGGCTAGGCCATTACGGAGATAGAGGGGGAAGGGACAAGAGGGTCCTGCCAACCTTGCTTTAGTGACAGATCACCCGCAGCCAAGAAACTTATCTTAGCCTAAGGGAGATCTAAGAGGAAAGGCCAGCAATACTTGCCAGCTTCCAGAGCACCAAAGCAAGGAAGGCGTTGCTACTCCCAAGGGAAGAACTTATCCTCCCCCAAGAACAGCAACAGGACTAGTCTGGTAGATCACAAAAGAAGGAATCATAACTACAGAAACCTTCGGTAGTGACCTAAGGGAGCTAAGCTCCCTTTGTATGTGTTAGGTCAGCGAGGGGGACTCTGCCCCAAGCCAGACAACACAGACTCAGACTAAAAAACTCTGTTGTTCTGTCCCTCTTGAACCATAACTACAGGAACAGGAAGGTACAGTAACACCCTAGTATAGTTTTATCGAAAATAAATTCGGAAAAAACCACTTAGGGATAAGCCCAAGGCTTAAACAGAGGGAAAGGGATTGCATACCTTCTCCGAAGAAAAGAAAGCAACCGGGGAGTATGATAAAGTATACTAAGGCTCCATAAGCAATTAGCCTAGGCACCAAGAGAATCGATTACCTAATTCACCGAAACTCACACGTATACAATCTTGGAAATATTCCACAAAGTCTAAAATGTATAAAATATAGCCTAAAGCTTCAATAAAATTTTAATTACACTCGGAAAAACCAAAATCATACATGAAGTACTAGGACCAAACGACTAGGCTACATGGCCTAGCGTAGGCCAGAATGGCGAATACTTCGCAAAATAATACTAAGCACGAAAGGAAATCCTATGTAATGCTAAATAGCTAGAATTTATTAAAGCAAAACAACCAGGTATGTCGCTCTGACTAACTAATTTATACCTAGCGAGCGACAGTGTCCAGGACACCTCTGGTAGGCTACGGCTCTTGTATCAAAGATTAATCCTATTAATCACTCAAAATTTTACCAAGAGCCTACATTTATACATAACAGACACTATACTCAACTTATCAGAGGCCGACGAAGACGAAGAAGCCATGAAAAGTCGAATAAATCCAAGATTTGCGAGAAAAACAGGAAAAAACACCGAGTTGTTAAGCTACTCAAAAAGGAATACAGATGGCGCCAGGATTGGCGCCAGGCACGCATACGAATCGGGGGATAGGGAAGCCTTGGGAGCGGCTCCCCCTTTTTCTTTCCCGAATTCGTATCTCGTCAATCACCTCCTACGAGACGAAATCTCTGTCCAGGATGTAGATTGCCATGTGACGTGTCTAGAATATGTCTTCTGATATGTCGCGATATCCCTTTCCCGAGGGATACTTGCTCCAGGAGTTAGAATTCTGGTACCTTAAGGTAAATTCTCTGGGAATATCGCTGTAGTTGTAATATACCCTAGGAAGCTACCCTATAGGAACTTCCATCAGGACGACATGGCTTGAGCCCAAAAATATATATATATATATATATATATATATATATATATATATATATATATATATATATATATATATATAAATATATATATATATATATATATATATATATATATATATATATATATATATATATATATATATATATATATATATATATATATAAATGTATATATACATATTTATTTTTATGTATATGTGTGTATCTATCTATCTATCTATATATATATATATATATATATATATATATATATATATATATATATATTAATATATATATATATATATATATATATATATATATATATATATATATATATATATATATATATATTAATATATATATATATATATATATATATATATATATATATATATATATATATATATATATATATATATATATATATATATATATATAAATGTATATATACATATTTATTTATATGTTTATGTGTGTATCTATATATATATATATATATATATATATATATATATATATATATATATATATATATATATATATATATGCATATATATATATATATATATATATATATATATATGTATCTATTTATATATATATATATATATATATATATATATATATATAATTATATATTTATATATAGACATATATATATATATATATATATATATATATATATAATTATATATTTATATATAGACATATATATATATATATATATATACTTTATATATATATATGTATTTATATATATATATATATATATATATATATATATATATATATATATATATATATATATATATATATATATATATGTATATATATAATGGTAATAATAAAAATAATAATAATAATAATAATAATAATAATAATAATAATAATAATAATAATAATAAGTGACTGGTTTACTTTGG
>NC_090742.1:134653295-134658528 GCF_036898095.1 Palaemon carinicauda | reverse complement strand
TATATATATATATATATATATATATATATATATATATATATATATATATATATGTGTGTGTGTATATATATATATATATATATATATATATATATATATATATATATATATATATATTTATATATGTATATAATATATATATATGTATATATATATATATATATATATATATATATATATATATATATATATATATATATACATATATATATATGCATATATATATATATATATATATGTACATATATATATATATATATATATATATATATATATATATATATATATATATATATATATATATATATACAGAGTTTACCCAGATACTTGCTTTTTATTAAATAGAAGAGATTGCCAAGTCCAGTTAGATACGGAATTAAAAGGTATATTTTCATTCCACATTAAGATGCATGAATGCGTGTTTGCATTTATCAACCTTATTCCACTCAACATTCTGCCTGTAAAGTTGAAATTTCTTCTGATTAACCGAATGCATAGTAAATTTATTAGCTATAACTATTTAATACTGATCTAAAATACATATAACTCTTAGAAATTTCCAAAGAATAATGAGGATATCGGCATTCTCATTGCTCAGGATATTGAGAAGGCTTTGCTAATGATAAGTCATTATTACAAATTCATTTTATGCTTAATGCACATAGAGAAATATCATGTATTTTCAGGATATGATGTTTAAAATTCACATTATTATTTCTCTGCATTTAATCCATGAGAAAAAAAAAATACGCATAAAATCATGATTTCAGTAAATTTCCTTTAAGAATATTCAATTTCTTGCGTCCATAATTCATTCTTATTCAACGTTATATTTTGTAACGTTTCTTTGAAAAGTAGCAACTTTTACAGAAATGGTCTACAATCTGTACTTTTCACTTACAACTCCTAGTATTTATTGAAGTGAATGTAAAAGCATATGGAAAAACGATTCATTATTATTATTATTATTATTATTATTATTATTATTATTATTATTACTTGGTAAGCTACATACCTAGTTGGAAAAGCAGGATACTACAAGCCCAAGGGCCCCAACAGGGAAAATAGCCCAGTGAGGAAAGGAAGCAAGGAAAAAGTAAATATTTTAAGAAAAGTAACAATTTCAAAATAAAAATTTCCTATATAAAATAAAAAAAAATTAACAAAACCAGAGGAAGAAAAATCAGATAGAATAGTGTTCCCGAGTTTCCCCTCAATCAAGAGAACTCTAACCCCAGACAGCGGAAGAACACGGTACAGAGGCTATAGCACTACCCAATACTAAAGAATAATAGTTTGATTTTGGAGTGTCCTTTCCTAGAAGAGCTGCTTACCATAGTTTAAGAGTCTCTTCTACCCTTACCAAGAGGAAAGTAACCACTGAACAATTACATTGCAGTAGTTAACCACTTGGGTGAAGAAGAATTGTTTGGTAATCTCAGTTTTGTCAGGTGTGTGAGGACAGAGGAGAATCTGTAAAGAATATGCCAGACTATTGGGTGTATGTGTACGCAGAGGGAAAGTGAACCGTAACCAGAGAGAAGGACTGGCCAGTCAAAGGACCCCATAACTCGCTAGCGGTAGTATCTCAACGGGTGGCTGGTGCCCTGGCCAACCTACTACCTATACTATTCATTGACTTTTACCTTTGGAATTCAGATATGGAGTTAATTTGTAATCACAGCTACATTTATAAGAAAGGCCTGAATAGAGCGCCATAAATTGAACACTTTTTTTGGTGATATTTTGTTATATTATGAGACTTGAGACGCTGAAAAAATAGGTTTGAAAATCCTTATTTAAACAGAGAGAGAGAGAGAGAGAGAGAGAGAGAGAGAGAGAGAGAGAGAGAGAGAGAGAGAGAGAGAGAGAGAGAGAGAGAATGTTGCAACATTATGGTATTTTAAAAGATATGCACCTCTCTGGGTTGAGTGCATTAGCAATTGCGTGGATTTCACGTTATTAAAAGTTACAGGTTAATACCTCAAAATCTTATTTATTTTCTTTGCAAGAAAGAGGGAAAAGATAATCAAAATATAGTTTAGGTCTTTCATGTTTGATTCATTTTTAAAAATTCTACTTTCGTGTTTAAATGCAATAACACCTACACCCAAAACACTCACACTGGGGGATTAATAAGGTTGAAAGAAGAAATGTATATATATATATATATATATATATATATATATATATATATATATATATATATATATATATGTGTGTGTGTGTGTGTGTGTGTGTGTGTATGTGTGTGTATGTATGTATGTGTGTATACGTGCTCGTAAAGCTCCCAGGGACCCGTGATGTTTGGATAACAAAGTAAACCTTTAAAACTGAAAACACTATGTGAATTTTGGTCGGTTTCAGCTGGCATATTTATAAGAAATTGTCGTGAACTGATACAGCTTCTTCCAATCGAAACAGTTTGCCTGGATGAGGTCAGCATACCTCTGATGACAACCTCATCTTGTAGAGATGTTGTGCATGGGTGGACATGGGATCCGTAGACCAGCAGACAACTGACCCTATGTAATCTCGTCAATCCTTTTTTCCAGTGATTTTATTCCCGGTCTGTTTCAAATTTATAGTTTTTGTACAGAGATTTTTTCCAACTTATATATTCTCTTCAGTTATGTAAGGGAATAACTACTGAACTGTGATTTTTCAGTGGCTGTATTCCACTGGGTAAGGGTAAGTAGTTCTTTCAGGAGAAGGCCAATACAATATCTAACCATTGATCGCTAGTCTTGGTTTGTGCCATAGCTTCTGTACCATGGGTTTTTACTGTCTTGGGTTAGAGGTCTCTTGCGTGAGGATACACTCAGGCACACTGTTCTAACCTTTTCCTTATTTCCTTTCCTCACTGGACTATTTTTTTCCTTTTGGAGCCCTTTGGCCTATCCTGCTTTTCCTACTACGGTTATGGCTTAGCTAATAATAATAATTATAAAAATAATAATAATAGTAAATGTAATAATAATAATGATAATAATTATATTGATGATATATTTCCGTGTATCTTACTTTGCTTGGGAATGTTTCCACATTATGCAATATTTACGTGAAATCTAAATACAAGAAATACAGAAATCTAATAACTTTTCACATACTCGAAGTTTTTACAACAATAAAATCACATCATTGTGTTATCTTACTGCATAATTCCCGTCGCTTTATATAATTGTCTCTTCCACCCACATTCTTAAAAGGAAAAATTGCATGTTGCTCTTTCCGACATTCTCTGGCCATTTTACGAGAGCAATGGAGCGAAAAGCTTCAAAACCTTTTCTTGTTATTCATGAGTGTGTGGGCGAACCGAGCAATCAGATTGTATGGAACACTTGAGGAAAAATCCAGATAAAATGTGGACCTCTTAGCCTCCTTTATGGCACTCTAAGCCATACTGATTGATGTGAGTCCACAGTGGTCGTTTTCTTTGGGAGAGCTGCGTTTTTTCCTTTGCAATAATTTTGGGGTATTTCATAATCAATTTTATATCATAATGGATTTATATTACACTAAACTATCATAAATTTTGCGTTTATATAAAAGCTACTTATGATTTACCAAAAATAATGGTTTAAAACATCTGTTGAATAACGTGGAAAATATCAACATTGTTTGGTAATTATATGGAAGATCTATCATTAGCTACACTTAAATTATATGTTTTGTAGGTGACATATTTTGGATGGCATGGATAAAAAAGTAGTTTTATCATTCGTAACAATAATGTCTTTAGTTGACATCATTATACTGTCGGTAAGCGTAAGTTCTTAAGCCACTCACAGTACACTAGATTATGTAATAAACATGCTATGGACACATAGATACCAAATTAATGCTTCATTACTAATAGTTGTCACTGGAAAGGAATGACAGAACACGAATTTCCCAGCTGATTCACTTAGGAAGAAAATTCCTGTGTTTTGAGGAAATATATTTAAAAAATCATGGGATAATTGTAACAGTTAGCTTTTCTTTTCCATCTGTCAAGTATCCATTTAAAGAAAATTATTGCTATAGAATATAACTACTTTTATTACCATAAACTGAGTTATGTGCACCTAAACGTCATTTCACCAATCATCTTGCTACTTTTTCATCCTATATCTCTTTGTGAATAGTGAATTTTAAAACTCCCCCTCTGTGGTTCTCATTAAACAGAGTATGAGAAATGGGTTATAGAATCAGCGTTATGGCTTATTAAATTTATGAGCCTTTAATTAAGTTCGGATGGAGAAGAGGTGGTCTTTATCTGTTATTACCTTTCGCATTCAACAGAAGCCATAAAGTAGTAAACTATTATTCAATGGTAACCTAATGTTAAAAAGAAAATCATAAAATTTGTTTTTCATTTCCATACGATCATTTCATCGAAGCTAATTCTCCATTCCTATCATGAATAAATTTATATCTTCTTTGGAGACCCCATAAACATTTACTAGGTTCTCGTATCGTGAGTTACTGGTGCTAATTTCACATATCCTTCATTGTATTGAACCAGGAATATTCGAAAGGAATTACTAGAGATTAAAAAAAAAAAAAAAAAAAAGCTACATACCATACAAGGTGTCCGATTAAACCTGTATAGTCCACAAATGGGGAAATTATTTCCCTTAAGCGTAATTTCAATTGGAAGAGCAAGTACCAGTCTTCTAAATGATTTATGGATTCACGTGTTTTCCTTATCCATTTTTTTTCCCATTCAAAGACAACGTGTCCCTGAGAATTTTACTAGCATATAACATACACATACATACATCCGCACAGACACACACACGCCCAGACGCACACACACAAACACACACATATTTATATATATATATATATATATATATATATATATATATATATATATATATATGTATGTGTATATATATATATATATATATATATATATATATATATATATATATATATATATATAAATATATGTATATATATATATATATACATATATATATATATATATATATATATATATATATATATATATATATGTGTGTGTGTATATATATATATATATATATATATATATATATATATATATATATATATATATATATATATATATATATATACTGCGTTTGAGAAATTATTTGAGCCGACGAAGGTAATAAATAACACCGTAAGAAGCCGGCAGCACGTCTTTGGACATATAATTCCTCTATAACAGTGGTTCCCAAACTGGGGGGCGCGCCCCACTAGGGGGCGTGAGGACGATACAAGG
>NC_090742.1:134645795-134648295 GCF_036898095.1 Palaemon carinicauda | reverse complement strand
TCTGGATTCTCTTAACGACATCGGGATCAGAGCCCCAGGCGAAATCACACAAAGACAAGAGCTTGGCTCCGGCCTGGAATCGAACCCTGGTCGGCAAGCTTGTATAGACAGTGACTAAGCCACTTGGCCACGAAGAAAATTAAAAGTCAATGACAATTCTTCTGTACTTATACCTGTCGAATTCAGGTATTTTGTACTTAGAATTGAAATCAACCCATCTTCACCATTGTAGCTAATTGGTAGTTTGTTACTTGGCATTCAATTAATGATAAATTTTGCACATTTTTACGTGTTTTTCATATTCAAATAAGCCATATATATTTTTGATACATTAATGTCTGAATTCTCTTAACGACCTCGGGATCAGAGCCCCAGGCGAAATCACACAAAGACAAGAGCTTAGCTCAGGCCGGGAATCGAACCCTGGTCGGCAAGCTTGTATAGACAGTGACTAAGCCACTTGGCCACGAAGAAAGATAAAAGTCAATGACAATTCCTCTGTACTTATACCTGTCAAATTCAGGTATTTTGTACTTAGAATTGAAATCAACCAATCTTCACCATCTTAGCTAATTAGTAGTTTGTTACTTGGCATTCAATTAATGATAAATTTTGCACATTTTTACGTGTTTTTCATATTCAAATAAGCCATATATATTTTTGATACATTAATGTCTGGATTCTCTTAACGACCTCGGGATCAGAGCCCCAGGCGAAATCACACAAAGACAAGAGCTTGGCTCCGGCCGGGAATCGAACCCTGGTCGGCAAGCTTGTATAGACAGTGACTAAGCCACTTGGCCACGAAGAAAGATAAAAGTCAATGACAATTCTTCTGTACTTATACCTGTCAAATTCAGGTATTTTGTACTTAGAATTGAAATCAACCCATCTTCACCATCGTAGCTAATTGGTAGTTTGTTACTTGGCATTCAATTAATGATAAATTTTGCACATTTTTACGTGTTTTTCATATTCAAATAAGCCATATATATTTTTGATACAATATTGTCTGCATTCTCTTAACGACCTCGGGATCAGAGCCCCAGGCAAAATCACACAAAGACAAGAGCTTGGCTCCGGCCGGGAATCAAACCCTGGTCGGCAAGCTTGTATAGACAGTGACTAAGCCACTTGGCCACGAAGAAAGATAAAAGTCAATGACAATTCTTCTGTACTTATACCTGTCGAATTCAGGTATTTTGTACTTAGAAATGAAATCAACCCATCTTCACCATCGTAGCTAATTGGTAGTTTGTTACTTGGCATTCAATTAATGATAAATTTTGCACATTTTTACGTGTTTTTCATATTCAAATAAGCCATATATATTTTTGATAAATTAATGTCTGGATTCTCTTAACGACCTCGGGATTAGAGCCCAGGCGAAATCACACAAAGAAAAGAGCTTGGCTCCGGCCGGGAATCGAACCCTGGTCGGCAAGCTTGTATAGACAGTGACTAAGCCACTTGGCCACGAAGAAAGATAAAAGTCAATGACAATTCTTCTGTACTTATACCTGTCGAATTAAGGTATTTTGTACTTAGAATTGAAATCAACCCATCTTCACCATCATAGCTAATTGGTAGTTTGTTACTTGGCATTCAATTAATGATAAATTTTGCACATTTTTACGTGTTTTTCATATTCAAATAAGCCATATATATTTTGGATACATTAATGTCTGCATTCTCTTAACGACCTCGGGATCAGAGCCCCAGGCGAAATCACACAAAGACAAGAGCTTGGCTCCGGCCGGGAATCGAACCCTGGTCGGCATGCTTGTATAGACAGTGACTAAGCCACTTGGCCACGAAGAAAGATAAAAGTCAATGACAATTCTTCTGTACTTATACCTGTCGAATTCAGGTATTTTGTACTTAGAATTGAAATCAACCCATCTTCACCATCGTAGCTAATTGGTAGTTTGTTACTTGGCATTCAATTAATGATAAATTTTGCACATTTTTACGTGTTTTTCATATTCAAATAAGCTATATATATTTTGGATACATTAATGTCTGGATTCTCTTAACGACTTCGGGATCAGAGCCCCAGGCGAAATCACACAAAGACAAGAGCTTAGCTCCGGCCGGGAATCGAACCCTGGTCGGCAAGCTTATATAGACAGTGACTAAGCCACTTGGCCACGAAGAAAGATAAAAGTCACTGACAATTCTTCTGTACTTATACCTGTCGAATTCAGGTATTTTGTACTTAGAATTGAAATCAACCTATCTTCACCATCGTAGCTAATTGATAGTTTGTTACTGGGCATTCAATTAATGATAAATTTGGCACATTTTTACGTGTTTTTCATATTCAAATAAGCCATATATATTTTTGATACATTAATGTTTGGATTCTCTTAACGACCTCGGGATCAGAGCCCCAGGCAAAATCACACAAAGACAAGAGCTTGGCTCCGGCCGGGAATCGAACCCTGGTCGGCAAGCTTGTATAGACAGTGACTAAGCCACTTGGCCACGGAGAAAGATA
>NC_090742.1:134640795-134643295 GCF_036898095.1 Palaemon carinicauda | reverse complement strand
CGCCTCGAGACTCAGATCCCGATATCGTTAAGAGAATCAAGACATTCATGTATTAAAATATATGGCTTATTTGAAATAAAAATAAACATTTCTAAATATGCAAAAATTATCACACATATATATATATATATATATATATATATATATTATATATATATATATATGTATATATATATATATATATATATATATATATATATATATATATATATATATATATATATATATATATATATATATATATATATATATATATATATATATATACTGTAATGTAAAAATACAAGACATCTTAAATATTAAACTGAATACAACACCTAGACTTGACCAATTAAAGGAAAACGTTCTGCTGCCAGTAAACATAACATGATAAAGTTTCTTGGCAATGATATATAATATATAATATAACATGATATATAATATATAGTATATAATAATACATTTAGCATATTAGCAATTGTAATGGTTTTTTTCCGTATTATACTGATATGTCCCTCAGTGACAGCTTATGGTATGAATATTTTACTTAATTTTCTACAGAGTCATCAGTGCTGCTTTACGTCTGTGTAATATATAAGAGTATAACTTTTCCTCTCTGTCTCAATCATTAACATCGTCCTAGCTTTTATAAACCTCACCTTCTATGTATAATGTTTTTGAATACGAAAAAAATTCTAATGTGTTAATGGATTTTCTGAAAAAAAGAAAAACAAAAAAACACTTCAGAGACTCCTAACATGTTTCCCTATGTGGAGCAACGGACTTCTGGTAGAAGCAAAATATACAAGGGACAGGCTCCTTTTCAAACTCTTGGGTGTCTAATAACTTGAGATATGACCATATTTGGAAGCTGTGCGTTGAGAATAAATCACTTGTTGATGTGGAGGTATTCCCCCAACCATTAGCAATATAGCCATTCCAGGTATCCCGATGGCATTTTAGTTTCCCGAGGGAAACAGTGGAAAGCAGACAGTTGGAATTAGGTTAATGAAATTGTCACTCCAAACGTGTTAATAAACAGAGTAATGAAAAACATGAACTTCCTCATTCCTGTTTTCCTGAGGCTAAACTAACCAGTTTAGCTTTTCGATATCGTGAAATTAAAGCTCTTTTGATGGACCTTGATGCTTATGGAGGTGTAGACCCAAATGGTATCATCCCATTGTTTTTTATAAAGATAGCAGATTTCTTAGCTCCAAAGTTATCTGTTATTTTGCGCAAGTTAGCAAGAAGAGGAGCTTTTAGCACTTGTTGGAGAATTGGTAATGTTACTCCTCTATGTAAATGTGTTTGTGATAGCTCAAATCCCACTGATTACCGCCCAATTTCCATAACTCTCATATTATCTAAAGTTTTTGAGCGTCGTCTGGCAAAACGTCTTAATAGGTTTGCTGAAGGTAATCATCTATTCCCTAGTTTGCATTTTGGTTTTCGTAAAGGCTTTGGAGCATGTGATGCCCTTCTTACAATCTCCAATGCTGTACAGAAATCCCTTGATTGTGGTCAGGAAGTTCGTATGATTGGCCTTGATTTTAGTAGTGCCTTTGTCCGTGTCATTCACGAGGCCCTTGTTTTCAAACTGAAACTGTTGATTTTTTAAGTAATAATCTCAAAAAGTTGTTGTTGATGGGCATCATAGTGATTATAGGAATGTGATATTCGGTGTTCCACAGGGTAGTGTTCTTGGCCCATTACTTTTCATACTATATACACATGCCATGTGGCTTGGCCTAGAAAACAAGCTTGTTGCATATGCAGATGATGCTACTCTCTTTGCATCAATTCCATTCCCTAAATGTAGATCTAGGGTTGCTGAATCCCTCAATAGAAATCTAGCTAAAATTAGTGCATGCTGCAAATTGTGGGGTATGAAGTTGAATCCTAACAAAACTCAAAGTATGATTGTAAGTAGGTCAAGGACGGTGGCTCCTCAACATCCGGATCTCAGTATTGATAATGTTTCTTTAAATTTGTATGAGTTTTTTAAAATTTTAGGTGTGATTCTCAACAGCAAATCTACTTTTAAGAAACACATTAGGTCTGTGTTTTCTTCAATTGCACAAAAAATTGGCTTATTGAGAAAGTCTTTTAAGATGGTCGGTGATCCATCTATTCTGAAGTGTTTTAATTCTTTCACTCTACCTTGTTTTGAGTATTGTTCTCATGTCTGGTGTTCAGGTGCTGATTCGCATCTAAATTTGTTGGACAGAAACTTACGGTCTATTAAATTTCTTATTTCTGATCTAGATATTAATCTTTGGCACCGTTGTTCAATTACTTCATTATGCATGTTGCATAAGATTTTTCATAACTCTGACCATCCTTTACATTCAGATCTCCATGGAAAATTCTATTCTGTTCGTAATACTAGGCAGGCAGTTAATTCTAATAGCCAGGCCTTCTCCATCATGAGGCTCAATACTACACAGTATTCTAGAAGTTTTATTCCAGCTGTTACCAAGTTGAGAAATGATCTTCCTAATCGGGTAGTTGAATCAGT
>NC_090742.1:134630795-134633295 GCF_036898095.1 Palaemon carinicauda | reverse complement strand
TGTGGTGGATAACGGGGGAGGGTGGGCTGTGGCACCCTAGCAGTAACAGCTGAACTCTGTTGAGTCTCTTGTTAGGCTGGGAGAAACGTAGAGAGTAGAGGTCCCCTTTTTTGTTTTTGTTTCATTTGTTGATGTCGGCTACCCCCCAAAAAAAAAAATTGGGGGAGGTGCCTTGGTATATTTATGATGTATGTATGTATTATTATTATTATTATTATTATTATTATTATTATTATTATTATTATTATTATTATTCATTATTATTGCCTAGAAGAGAATCGTATGCAACCAGCTTATCATTATTGCCATGACCTCACCAATTGCAAACTAAATTGAATACTTGTTATCAAAACGCAATTTCTATTTTTTTGAAACTGCGTTGAACAATATATGTCAACTTTGATATTCCTGCTTTGGTGAACTACAGCCTTACTCTGCATACCTTAGATGAGTTTCCCTGCTTTTTGAGTAAATATTATTGACATGAATATATATAAAAAAAAATTTCACAAAAAGATACAACAGCAAAAAGGAAGCCAAACGTTGCACGTTGATCAGAAAGACTAAGGGTCGTGATAATGATGTGGAGAGAGAGAGAGAGAGAGAGAGAGAGAGAGAGAGAGAGAGAGAGAGAGAATGATTTTATTTTTTTTATAGATTTTATCCGAAGAGGGTTATGTTACAACACTATAGACGCCTAAAAAAACAGAATAATGGAACTCACACAAAAAGTGTTCTATAAGAAACAAATATACATTTGAACTGTCGCCTTAATTCATCGTACAAGTTATTAATATACGTAATATGTAAAGGCAAAGGTGCCTGGTTTCATTTCCAGTTTCATCAGCATAGATGCTCACCAGAGCGTCAGCCGGGCAAGGCAACCTCTCACTCTGGTGCCTAACCACAGCAGTGGCCTCCCCAGTAAACAGCTTAAACTCACGGTCCCAAGCTGGGATCGATCTGTTGTCATGCTAATGTGAAGCGAATACGTTGCCAATGTATTATCCAGAGTGAAATTATAAAAGATATCAACTCCAACAGCTCGTCTATATCGTAAAAAGATTTTCGTAGATTTTTCATATCCTGAATATTAATATAAGCTGGGAATGAAGATGACCAGTAATTTCGAAGAGATGAACAGCAGTTCAAATAGCAAGTCAAATAGTAGCAGTTCTGTAATTATAATTATCACGCATAATGATGCTGTTTAGCATTTTGATTAATGCTCTTTGCTAAGCAAAGGTTTAATGGCCGCTCATGAATGGCAGAGGCAAGGGACAGGGACAATGCCCTACCAAGTAAGACAACGGCCTAGAGACTGATCATACGTATATACTTGTGATCAGCGCCCAAGACCCCTCTCCACCCAAGCTAGGACCAAGGAGGGCTATACGATGGCTGCTTATTACTCAGCATATAGACCTATAGGCTCCCCCAACTTCCCATCTCTATATCGCAAGGATAGTGAGGTTTGCACCGAGAAAATGAACTAACGAGTTTGAGCGGCACTCGAACACAAGCCTGGCGATCACCAGCAGGGACATTACTAAATAGGCCACCACAACCCTAAAAACATGAATCTCCTCTTGTATCACAGAAACCAGGATAAAGTGTCAAATTAAAAGGAGTAGAAGGTTATATTTGATGTTTTTTTTTTTTTTATCAATAACTTCGGTTTATGTTAGTTTATTAGAATTGAATGTAATCCATACTCAACATATGTCTGACAATATATTTCAGATTCGTGCATTATTCCATAATTAACAATCCAATCATTTACATTATGTATATATATATATATATATATATATCCGGTCACACAACTCTCCCCGTCCTTCGGGAAACATGGAGAGGGGTTAGTCATACCCTGGTTAAAGGGTGTGTGTGTGTGTATGTGTGAAAAATTATCTAAATGCCTAAATTATTATTGATGGGTCTCGCACACTAGTATACCATGGTGGTGGAGAAGAATATTACATGTAATATATATTTTCATTTATAGTATTTCCATTATGAAGTTCCTGGATTATATTGACAATGCATCTTATCTTTTTTTTTTTTTTTTTTTAAACGGATAGGCCTACAAAAGCAATCCCTTAGATAACTCATTTGAAATACAACACAGGCTTAAATAGGAAGTTCTGTTTTAATGGATATAATCCATTATCCTCCGACAGATCATATGTCAAAGAAGGATTAGGCCTAAGTCAACTGATGTCTTAACCTTGATACATTAAGATTGAAGTTATCTTCGAGAATCGTATGTTGTCCGTGAGTAAAAAGAAAAAAAAAATCGTATATAACTATGACTGCATCCCTATTTCTATATAGCTCTAAATGAAGTCCCCCAAGTAAAATAAAATATGTAAAAAAATAAAATTTTAATTATAATGTAGAAAATATTCTATATGGTCGTATAAATAATATCAATTTGATACCATTTTTTGAAAATAACTGTTGAATAAGAATAGACATCAATTTTATATTTCGCTTCTTT
>NC_090742.1:134608295-134620795 GCF_036898095.1 Palaemon carinicauda | reverse complement strand
CAGCAACTTCCATATATGAGTAACACAACCGGCAATAGAATACGGGAATTTTCAATAATTTGGTGTCGTTTAAATCTTGACTTATTGGGCAGTAGAATAAGAAATAGTTTAGCTAGCAACTGTTTTTTTAAGGTATCATTAGGCCTGATATGAACACGTGCAGCTCAGAAAGAGCTAACCAGTTGCATGTATACATTGGAATATAGCATAACTTTTATTCATAAATTGTCAATAATTTACCTTCCAATTTGTTTTTTTGCAACCGTTTCTTAAGGTATCACATTAGTCATTAAGTGTATAGGAAATCTAGAGTAATTTTTCTGTACAAAAATATATTTTTTCTCTAAGTTGTACTGAATACTGATATTAGAACTTCTCTCCTGCCCAAGATTTTATTTTGATTTAGGAACAATACATTGTAAAGATAAAGTGTGTCAGAGTTTTAAAACAGAACTAACTAACCTCAGGGCTCTGCGTATATTCCATTTTTGCTCGTTTGTAAAATTCAAAGTTTGGCGTTACACCCCACCAAGTATTCTATTTCCTATTTCTGTGTTACTATTGAGTAGCATGATACTCATCTTGCACATATAGAATATAGGACTCTACTTTAGACCATAAATAAACTCGATGTGAGACTTAAATACTCCATAATATTATTTTTGTGCAAATATACTCTGAACAATTAATTTCTTCTTTTGAATAGTCTTCAATGCTGTAGGATAACTATGCTGGTGCCCCTCTATATAGTACCATAGGAATTTTATAAATAATACCATTAAGATAAAAAAAATCGTAAAAGGAAATAAAGTCTACCTAAACAATTCATTTCAAGGTATTTAAATGCGAGTACATCTCTTAACCTAGAATCTGCTGATGCTATAAATTCCAAAGACCGCATTCTTCCCCAATCCTTTAACATCGGAGGGACTTCAAACATCACCGGCATTATAGTCAGGACATGGGCTTCCTGCCCCCTTCCCCCGGGTCTTTTCATTGCGTGATGTCGTTGATAGCCCCATGAGGTCAGCCGCTACGAATATTACCAAGTCCTGTCCGTCATATATGATTGGACTTTTCATATCATCTCGATGGGGAAGTTTTTCTTTTGAAAGAACGAAGTCTTTACCTGGATTTTTATCTGTGCTTTTTTTTTTTTTGGGGGGGGGGGTTGGGGGGTTATATCTTTTCCATAATTTAACATTTCTTCCTGACGAACACACTCTTCTCCTGAAGGGTTTCAATTTTATACGCGATCATACACACTCACACTTAGAGGCACAGGTGCAGACAGACACACACATGCACACACCCATATATGTTTATACATATATGCATATGTGTATAAGTATTTGAGAGAGAGAGAGAGAGAGAGAGAGAGAGAGAGAGAGAGAGAGAGAGAGAAAAGTAGGGCATTAGGACAATATTAACCTACATTTGTTCCATTATTAGCTATGAAAGCATTAATGCGTATATGGAATTATGATTACAGATATTGTGTATATATCATTTTTAGATTGCAGTATTTCGGTCATCCAAGGGAGTTGATGGTTACTGTAAATAGAATATTTCAATTTTTAGTGATATGAGCAAACATAACATGGTGGAATATGAATTAAAAGTGTCCTCGTTCCGTCAAAAATGACGGTTAAATATTTAAATATATGTTCGCACAAACCCACACACACACATTTAACCTTTCTCACCCCCTACCCAAGGGACTGTTAGGTATATGTCTGGCAAAGGCTATATACTGTGTGTGCATATATATATATATATATATATATACATATATATATGTATGTATATGCACACATATATATATATATATATATGTGTGTGTGTGTATATATATACATATGTATATATTAATGTATATATATATATATATATATGTATGTATATATATATATATATATGTATGTATGTATGTCTCTCTCTCTCTCTCTCTCTCTCTCTATATATATATATATATATATGTATGTATGTATGTATGTATGTATATATATATATATATATATGTGTGTGTGTGTGTGTAAGTATGCATGTATGTGTATATATATATATATATATATAAATATATATATATATATATATATATATATAAATATATATTGAAATATATATATATATTTATATATATATATATATATATATGTATGTTATATATATATGTATACATATATGTATACATATATAGATATATATATATATATATATATGTATCCAACATATAAAAAAACCACACACTAGCTCTTTATTAAATATGGGAGATAATTCGATCATCCCATGAATAATTATATTTTTTGTTCGTATATTGAGATACACATGATGAATAATGTCACCATTAACAAGTTCATAGTTAAATTATAAGGACTATAATATTATGTTTGCTTAAAAAATAAATCTTGTCACAGATATAATGGGTCATAGCCTCGTTATGAACTGTTCTAGAAGTTCATACTTCATTGTATATTTTTCTTTACCAGGAACAGTGAATATGAAAAAAGTTGTTCAAATCAGGCTTCCGTTTTATTATGCTCTCCTCTTCTGTTTTCAATTTCCACAATGATAAATGCAATGTTATATTTTCTCCACTGCCTTATTCATCTGAGTAAATAATAAAATTTTGAAGGATTGTTGCAGCCATAACTTTATTTTGAAATATCCCCTTTGAAAACAAGACACTGTTTGCACCCAAATGTTATATATGTTTGAGCCAAAATCTGTTATTTGCAAAAAATGTATTTTGGAAAAATTTAGAAGATACATGAATACAAAATAAATACATCATATATGCATCCACGTTTACACATGTAAATAAGGATTCTCGCTCAAATACAGACACACATACACACACACGCACACACACACACACACACACACATATATATATATATATATATATATATATGTGTGTGTGTGTGTGTGTGTATACAAACACACAAGTAAAGCAAGCATACATACATCCACATGTGAAGCTCCACTCACTATTTAATTCATAAACAAAACTTATAAGATAAATTACATACATTTAATAACTCATTCTATGTGAAATTCTCTCCTGATGTCACGTATATGTATGTATATATATATATATATATATATAGATATATATATATATATAGATAGATATAGATATAATATATATATATATATATATCTATATATATATATATATATATATGTGTGTGTGTGTGTCTTCATATACATATACATACAGTACAGATAGCTGATGATTAAAAGTAATAATTGCTTTACAAAGAGAGTATACCTTAGATTCGTTATATGTGTTCCATTTTATGGAATTAACAATTTTCAATGCAGGAATTAAGTTATTATTTATGGATCCTCTAATAAAAGATTTAATGAAAATGTTTCTGAAACAGAAATTAATTAAAACTTAGAATACTAGAAATGGAATTACGCTAAACGTTTTACCTGAACAAGAATTATTATGACAGGGATCAAATCATAAATTTTCTGCATTTCTATTAGTAGCTAATAATTTTATAGCTTTAATTTCTAGTTAAAGAACAGTATGTGGACTCTTTTATCATTTAATTTTCATGTAAGTTCTAAAGAAAAGCATAAAAATCTCCTAATAAAAGGAGAACTTGCACAGAAGCGTCTCTGTATTACATTCTTTTTATTGCACTGCATATCATTACGCACTGTATGTCCTCGATGCAATACCAGCAACATTGCAAGCAGAGGAGATAACATTTTAGTGGGGAGGAAGAATATTGGGTCCAAATAAACATCGCCTTCAGGCGACACAAAAGATTGCGTCCTCCTGTAGGAAGATCTTCGTGACAACTGAAATTGCCACTTGCGAGCCAATGCGGACTTCTCTCTGTCTCTCTGTCTGTCTGTCTCTCTCTCTCTCTCTCTCTCTCTCTCTCTCTCTCTCTCATACTTGTATACGCTGTGATAAACTGAAATATGGAAAAAATAGATCTTAATGAGCAGCTATGCTTTTGTGCTTAAGGTTTGCCATTAGAATGATATCGAACAATTATTCTATGAAAACTCATTGGGTGAAGTTTCACGTAATACTTTTTTTTCTATAAAACACGTATACAAATCCATAAGGTTTCACTGTGGAATTGCTTCACAATACTACGTGATGCAGCCCATTATCAACATTTGTTATATTAATGGTTATTCGAATTAATAACAATAAGTGCCTCTTTATTTTTATGGGTAAAACATTTTGCAATTTCTCAAATGCTGACTGTTGAAGAAAAAATAATGTAAATTATTTTGCTTTTTCTTATCATCTCCTCTCTATGATAAAGAGCAAGTGTTTCATTTTTATATATATATATATTATATATGTATATATATATATATATATATATATATGTATATATATATATATAATTATATACATATATATATATATATATATATATACATAAATATATATATATAATATATATACATATATATATATATATATATATACACACACATTTAAGGCTTTGCTCAGTGGCATTGTCAGACTTATAATTACTATGTATCTTCCCATCTCTTGGTTGTATATATATATATGTGTGTGTGTATATATATTATATATATATATGTATATATATATTATATATATATATATAGTCAAACTGTAGTGAGAAGGGTTGTAGTTATGAAAGGGGGGAAAGGTAGAAAGGGTTGAATTTGTGTTTGTGCATATGCGTATGTGTGCATATCTATCTAATTGTTAGCATTCATATCGGGGGTCGTGTACACTAGTATATTCATATTTATCGATTCTTTGTTTAGTTTCAACAAATATGTTTTCTTGAGGACCTACACAAAAGCTAAAGCCTAAATTTGGAACTAGGCGAAAGCTACCTCACTAAAAGAAATATCTGCAATACAACTGAATATTTTGGCCATATCGAGTACTTACGAGTGCTTTCTATATTCTTAGGAATTTTGGTTATTTCTTGTATCCTATGAATTTCCTACATTTCTTATATGACCATTTGTATAAGTTATAAGATTCTTGGTCTTCAAAATTTATGGGTTCACATAAAGGTAATGTTTATTCTTCTGCTCATACGTCAGCATTCATTGTTCATGGACTGCAAAGATAACGATCCACAAAGGGGATTTCAGTGCCGACTGAAGTTCTCTGGTTTCTTCCATGTTCATTGTTCAGTAACTCAAAGATGGCTGCCACTTCCTTTTGGCTCCCTGTTTGGTTTCTGGAATCCTTGTAGCAAGAGTAAAGTCTATTAAATATTGGCAACCACAATCGGTTATCTAACAGTTGTAAGAAGTAATCTTTTAAGGTTTAAAAGTTTAAAAGCCTGTCATGAATGGTGGAGAGAATGACCTAGAGACAGGACAATGCTCTCGAGACTGACAATATATCCATATGATCAGCACTCAAGTACCCAAGGCCACTTTCCACTCAGGCTAGGACCAGAGAGGGCTGGCAAAGGCTTTCGATGATTCAGCCGGTATACCTATAGTCTCCCCCAAAATCACCATCCTTGGCTCACAAGGATGGTGAGGTTGCAGACACTTCTTGAAACTATCGAGTTTGAACGGGACTCGATATCCCGTCCAGGAGAACGCCAGGTCAAGCCTGATTTTGTTGGTCATCTGTTCATGGGTCATTTGGTTAAGCCTGTTTCTTTTGTCAGACTTCTCAAGTATCCGGGAAATCGCCTAATGTCTGGCCACATGTAAGTTTACGAGGGCCTGAATCATCTCGTCTTGATGATGTAACGTGGACCAATCCTATTCGATACTGCTCAAATAAGAATCAGGTCCCTCTTGATTCAAATTTCGACTATTCTTTTCATCGACAATTAACAAAGTTTGAAACCTTAGATGGACCTTATGGAAATAGACATCGGACACTTCCAAGGAAATTGAACTAATATTTAGTATAAGACTCAAAGAGAAGAAAGAAAGTCCCTTGAGAGAAAAGAGATTGATAATGAGAGCCTTTGTTATGTAAAAAAAAAAGTCTACATGGCATTGTTGCGACCCGCTATCAGTTCTGTATTTACTTGAAATACAAAATAGTATATTTTTCCCTCTCAAAAAAAAAATAATAATAATAAACACAACTGAAAAAAATGAGACAAGTTACCACGATCTAAACTTTTTCCTTCATTTGAACTCAAAACAAAACAGAAAAGCCCGACGCTAGTGCCTGATTACCCTCTCTCTCTCTCTCTCTCTCTCTCTCTCTCTCTCTCTCTCTCTCTCTCATCTTAGTATTTGCCTTTTGAAGGGATCTGAAACGTTCTCTATAGTGGGAACCTATTCCTGGTATCAATTAATATTTGGTTTTCATTTTTTTCTGCCGAAGACTCTAGAAATCCCATAAGGAATGATAAGAATTCTGTGGCGTGTATTTGGGAAACAGAATAACAGATAGAGGGGATATAATGTATACTTAGATATATAGTATATGAAGGTTCATACGAAACATCTATATGCCCGTCATAGATTTATATGATTTAACTAAAAACATACTGGAAAGAAGCCCTCGGGTGCTTTTCTTTATACAGAAGTCATGGAAAAATTAGACTGACTTTTGTACACATCACAGTTTTGATTCAATTTGAAAGAGTTGATTTGTTGGAACAATTAAAGATGTTTCTATATCCGGAACTATTATCATTTTACGAAAGTCCATCAGGCAGGTGTTATTTTCATGAAATATTTTGTTTTTATCAGTTGGACATAGTTTTTTTTTTATTTCTTCTATGTAACTAATGACCTGTACTTTGACAATAATTTTTAAGAATCTCCTTTATTATAAAGTGCAAGTGTCTGGTTACATACAATAAATACTGTATAGATATATATATTTTTTTCGGTCAGGCTGAAATCTCCCCGTCCCTCGGGTATAGGAGAGAGTCAGTAGTCATACCCTGGTGAGGAAGAGGGGGGGGGCGGTGTATGCCTGTGTGTACATACTTATGTAAATATTTAGCTGCCTGTTTTGACGGGTGGCGTACACTAGTTACTATATAAAGAAATAATGGCATTTTGAGCATAAATCACCATAAAAACATCTAGCAAGAAGGGAAAATTTATTGACTGGTAACGTATCACGGAGAAAAAGAGTCTACGACTTAATTATACCAAGCAGAATAGTCTCGTTAATGATAAGAGGAAGTGGTTAAGTATTATAAGACTGTCCATCTTTCGCTATGCTTACATTATTACATCAACAGAAAGATTATTCGAAAGAGAAAATAGATAGTAAAATATTTGTTATAAAAAGTTAAATAGTTATTATGTGCAAGTGAAGTAAAAGGGAGATTAGGACCATTATCAATACATATGTTTATTAGCTTACCTATGCGGAGCATAACAATAAAACCACGAGGCAGGAGAAATGCGTAGCAAGAAGTAATACAACCGCCTAAGAGGAGAAATATTATGCATTCTTTCTGGTCTTAAGATCAGTAGCAGCAAACACTATAGAGATTTTTAGAGGGGATTTGGAAGAATGATGGAAACAAGTAGGTGAATATAATTTTTTTTTTTTTTTTTTTTTTTTTTGGCTCTTATACAGGGAGAACCATAATTTTGTAAAATAACTCATTAGTGCAAAGTTACAATGTAAAAAGTTTACATTAAAAAAATATTGAAAATAAGACGTAATAACTATATTTTTTGGGAAAAAGCTTTATCCCCCTTCCAGATATATGCGCATTTTGTATTTGATTTAACGATATATTTTTCCATATTTAATTAATTACCTGATGTTTATTAATATAATTTGATCAGGCACATACAAAACCAACTAGTTTGGGGGTGGGGGCGGGGGGTGGGGGGCTGGCCTTGGATGGGATTTTGATTGCCCTTCCATTTGCAACTTTCAAACCCCGAGCTTTAATTGATGTATATTGCCTTTCGCTAAAAAAAAAAAAAACTTATTAATTTTAAAAAAAATATTAATCGAATTTGTTCGAGACTATTAATAATAGTAATAACTTCTATTTCTAATTGTTGGTGTTAAATATGTAATAAATTTTCTGAAAACTTTTGTATATAAGTAAGAAACTTGAAAGCATTTATACCTAATTTGAACTCCAGGAACTAAAGATTACTCTTCTTTAGCATTTTATTGGATTAAAATAACAAAAGCTAGTAAACAAGTGAATCCAAAACTTAAAGGTTTTTAATGATTGAGAGAGAGAGAGAGAGAGAGAGAGAGAGAGAGAGAGAGAGAGAGAGAGAGAGAGTAGTTTGAGTTAACACGTTACAAATTTATGTTATTTTGGAGATAGTATGCCAAAAAACGAAAGACAAATGCCAAACAACGACAGACAAATAGGTATTATAACAACAGAAAAAAAACCGTCGTGGGATATCTTGAATATGGTAGACCTTATTGCCGATTATAGCAACATTATGCATAATAAGAAAATTCTAAATTGCAATAGAACATTCATTGATTTATCAGTAGCTATTGAAAAAGTTCTCTTTTATTAAAAAAGAAGAAAGATGATTGGCTTCCAATGTAACCTCGGAAAGCCACTATATTCTAAAACACCCTTGCAAGAATTCTGGTGGTGATATATCTTTTATATTTAAATTTTTTCCAATATGTTTAACATCAACATTTTCATGAAGTAGATAAGAACATATTTAGATTCCCTAGGACCAAAATATTTATTTTTCTACATAAAACTATTAAAGCCGAAAATATAAATTTTGAAAAGTCTGTATACCTTAGAAGTATTACATAATTGTTTAATGGATGGCTGTATAAATTGGTATTAATTTGCAGGCAATAATGGAATTCAAACAGTATTGTAACTTGCATTCCACAAATTTCTTATTATCTAAGGCTGCCTATTATAATCGGCTTCCACGGTAAACCAAACCAAACTGTCTTTGGTGAGTTCTAATGTGTGCACCATAACTTCACATTGAACTCTTAGTAACATTTGTCATGTCCCCTTCTCGTAACTTCGGTTTATACAGAATGTAATTTTTGAATAGCCGAAATCATGGCACTTCCGGGGAATATACAGCAAGATATGTTTACTAAATACCCTTGGATAATCTCATGTCAACAGCAAAATAGCAATAGCTGCCCTAAATTCTAGTTTATTACATCGATGCCATTTGAAGCATTTTACAATGTTGTTAGCAAACACCCTTTGCGTTCAAGCTCGCGGGAGGAGTAACCTTACTGTTTCCTAACATAAAGGTAATCTTTTACGAGGGAAATTTAGTGAATATTTCCCCTTCAAGGGGGGACCTCGACTAAGCATACTATAGACAGCAGTAATATCCTTGTTAAAAGCATTTGCCTTTGTGATAGAGTAACAGATAAATATTTGCAAAGCGTCGTGTTCCTATAACGATAGAAATAGAAAGATACTTTACGTCAGGGATGCTTTTCTGGTTCTAAACTGCTTGGGAACCCTACTCTCTATCATGTTCTTTCCAAAGCATTCAACATTTCACACCGCATATTGGTCGTTTATTGATAAATCCACACTATCGAAGCACTAAGAGAACAAGAAAGTCCTCAGTTTCCTCTTTAAAGCCTTAATATCTTCAGTCTTTCGGATGTCTAGTGGGAGTTTATTATATAGAGTCGGATAAGCATATTTAAGGGCTCTAGAGCCTAGAGTATATATATATCTAGGTCCTAATAATTTGAAACCTTCTATAACTATTCTTGTGTCAACACAATTTGTTGGCTGCACAATATTCAGTAATTCTCTTAGATATTTTGGACGTCCGATTCTGATAACTTGATAAGTTATTGTACATATTCTAAACTCAATTGTCGCTTCAATAAGTAGCCAGTGTAAATCAAGTAGTGTAAAATCAATCCTATCTCGGGGTGGGACACCTTTCATCAGTCCTGCTCTTCTGTTTATTATGTTTTGTGATTTCTTAAATTGCACTTTTTGGTAAAGAGATTATATTTCACATCAGGTTTCTTGTAGTTATACAACTCTACATTCTATTCTTGTGGGGATCTATGTGTGAAAACTAAATAACCTTGACCATCTATTCTTATCAAATAGGTTTTCTGTTTTTCTTTAAAAAAAAAAAGGTCAACGGTTTTACAACATATCTATTAAAAAGATTCGATCCTAGAGGCCAAGGTAGAACATGCAATAGATTTAAAATCCAAATATTTAAATGTATTCCACTGTTTTCATTCAAGATATGAGAGATAAATCAGTTATCAGCATCATTCATTCAGTCACTTTATCTGAGTGGAATTCTTGGAACAACTGTTACATAGAGAAGGGAACATGTGACCGATTGATCATAATTTATTACTCATATAAAAATTATCATTAACTCTGAAAAAAGCAGTATTCCGTTAATATTAGCAATAAAGAATATAACTACATTTGAATTTATTTCTCTCATGTTCTCCCTCTTAAACTACCAATATCTGGTAAAGGGATGAAATCTTCCCACAGTATATTTTACCAACATAACTGGAACACTATCCAAACACGAAAAGAAGAGTTTATGATATCAACATAGACTAATTATTTATCAATGTCGTTATAGACTGAAATGTATTTACCATTTCCATCCAACACCAATCAAATACAAAGGGCACATTTTATATAAAAAGTCTTACAATTTCCAATACCGTTTAAGATAATTAAAACAAAAAGAATTGAACATGGAGAAGTTTTCAACAACATTAACTTCCAATACTATCCAAGAAAATTTAAACGTAATTAGAAAAAAATTATATATAGCTAGTGCAAGTGGATAGGCTTTCAAGGAAAACATACTATCGGTTACTTCAAAAATAAGTAAAAAAAAAATGAAGAATCAAATGTAAAGATGTTATAGTATTTCAACAGCATCGACTTTCTTTTGCAAACTCAGTATTTTTATGATAATTCGAAGTCATATTCCACCACAAAACATGTTGACGAAGAATGTATTCAAGTTGAAAAAGCAGATAACATTACCAATATCTTTTTGCACGAGGTTGATGACAACATTGATTTGACTGCAAGGAACAAGTTAGTCTGGTGTCAAACTAAAAGTCAATTTGTTTTTAAATGAAAATGACAAGGCGAAGAGCAACTGAATCAAGGGAATCTTTACAGTGAGATTTCAGCAACAAGGATACCGAAAACGGAAAGAAGAATTATTGTCTCTCGAGAAAATTCTCGTAAATTATGTTAGAACATATTTTGTTGTTGTTGTTTTTTTCCGTAAAGACTTAACAAATGAAGTGAATGTATTCAATTATAACTAGCTTCAAAGATAGGTCACATTATGAATAACATAAAGTATTAATTCTGCCCATTGTTGATATAAATCTTATTGTCCAGTCCTTGTCCACCTCCTACAAACACTGAAGATGCAGCGTTGCCCCAAAAGATAGGACCATTATCCCTTGGAGCGAGAGGAGAGGTTTCATCTTATCCCTTGTGATAACGACCTATATAAAGTAACACGACGTCCCATTAAGGCTGGCAAAGGCAATCAAGCCAACACACCAGGTTGGCTTCAGCAAACTTGGGAAATTGTTACATGACGATCTTGTATCTAGTGGGATAAGATGATGCTAACTTAATACATGAGATGTTCTTAACATTTTAATGTCTATCGGTGAAACAATCATCGCGTTTGGAAAAGAAGGTTTGCATATTACGGTCTAAGTTAACATACTGGTTAACGAAATTTCAATATAGAATAATATCTTATGAATTACGTTACTAATAATCAATGTTTATAGTATATTAGGTAATGACGAATACCATCTAAAAATTATAAGGTTCAGCTGAGGTATCTTTTTGTCTAATGCTATTACATAGATTCACATTATTCATTTATCTATACATACATACATACATGCACACACACACACGCACACACACATATATTTATATATATATATATATATATATACATATATATATGTATATATATATATATATATATATGTAAGTATATATATATATATATATATATTTATATATATATATATATATATATATATAGTATGTATATACATATAAAAACACACTTTAATAGAATTAATTAAACTATGTATAAAAGATTGTAAATTTGAATTCAATGGGAGATTTTATGCACAAACTTTTGGTATGGCTATGGGAAACCCTTTATCCCCAGTATTGAGCAATCTATATATGGAATTTTTTGAAAGCAGAATCTTAAATAACATCATACCTAATAATGTAAAATGGTTTCGATATATTGACTACATAATATGTGTGTGGCCAGGAAATGAAAATTTAGATAACTTTTTTCTTAGATATAATAGTTTGGTACCATCAATAAATTTCACTATGGAGCTGGAGAATAATTGTATCCTACCTTTTTTGGACTGTCGCATACATAGATATAATAATAGTCTCAAGTTTAGTGTATACAGAAAGCCAACGAATATCTCGGCATATGTCCATTATTACTCAAACCAAGGCAACAAAGTTAAGAAATCTGTATTTACTTCTATGTTTATAAGAGCATTTCGAGTCTGCAGCCCTGAATAT
>NC_090742.1:134575795-134598295 GCF_036898095.1 Palaemon carinicauda | reverse complement strand
GTGGTGGATGCCAAAGACTATGGTAGGGAGATAGTATCCCCGTCTTGGCCTCTCTTCCATGCTGCTACACAATCCATTATATGGTTCCTTTGAAAACTCACTCCCTTGGAGAATCATGCCCTCGTCTCTCCATTGCACTTTGGTGAAACTGGTGGTACTTAGCACTTCATTATTCCACAGCAATAAAAGTCCTTCAAGTGAAAAGAGTTCATTAGTAATGATCACACATTAGTTGGCAAGTTTCTAACAAAGGTCGAGTTAATCCATTTTCCTTTAGTCAAGAGAACTGCTTCCTTGGAGGGTTAGGCAGATACTGCTTGGTAAAAATTCTTACCATTACTCGTTAACTTCGTTAAATAATTCAAGAAGGGTTAAATACTATGAAATGGTCTCAAATGCCAGCACACAAAGTATTTACAGGTATTAAATAATTATTAAAGTTATTTAAAGTTACATTTGAGATCTTTTTATTTTCCAAGAGAGTTGAAAACCAAGGATTATGAAAAAAGTCAAAGTACTTTTTTCGTACTAAAAAATAAACAAGATAAAGAAAACGAGAATACAAGGATTCTGAAGTTGGAAAGAAAAGATAAAAACAAAATATTTAACAAGATAAAGAAAACGAGAATACAAGGATTCTGAAGTTGGAAAGAAAAGATAAAAAGATATACATATATATATATATATATATATATATATATATTTCTAGGCTGAAGCCATGTCGTCCTTATGGAAGTTCCTAAGGTAGCTTCAAAGGGATATATTATATACTACAGTGCTATTCCCAGACAATTAAACTTCATGTTCCAGAATTCTAACTCCTGGAGCGAATATCCTTAAAATTTTCTCAAGGATATCGTATAATATCAGAGAACACATTCTTGACACGTGACATAGCAATCGGCACCCCCAACAGCGTTAACGCTTCGAGGGGGATGTGGCAAAAGAATAGAAGGGGGGCCGTAACAAGGTTACCCTCCTTTCCCGTACTACTATTGACCACCACCCCAGCGCCATTCCCAGGATGGCGAACATTCCTAATTTTGTAGCGATTTCGCTCAGTGATGTTCCCTGTTGATCTAACTTTTCGATCGATTTCCAAGGATTTACTATGCATTCTCCAACTTCTTTCGCCTTCGGAAATTTGAGTATTGGGTGTTTAAAATGAATAGTTTTTTAGCTCCCTTTTCACAGTGAAATTTGATTACTTTATTGTGTTTAGAGCTAGCCTGTACTGGAGGCGCTATGAGCGCTGTCGTTTGTTGGGCATGTTATTTAGTTAGCAGAACGACTTCTCGGTTTTTAAATAGCATCATATCATTTATTAATTATTTTATTATGTTAGCTATTTAGGCAATATATTCTTATAAAGATATCTACATTGTGCATATTTTTCCTTTCCATGTCAATTGTATAGTTAGAGTCTCGGAGAGTGAGGTAACCTAGATCTCGTCTCGCCTAGGTACCTAACCTAGGCGTGTTATTATACGTTAGACACTCCCCGGTTACCCTTGTGTATGGTGATTTCAATTATGCAGAGATAGGTATCTCTTTTAATTGGATGAACTTTACCCCTCTCAAAAAAGGGAGTTTAAGGGTAATCCCCTCTTCGCTCTGAGTGTACCCTCAGGCCTACAACCTTAGCGGGTCGGCCTCGAATTTTTAATTCTGGCATGACTTTCCTACGTTTTTTTCTGCCCTTCCTCTGTAACCGCAGATGCAGGTTTTTGGGGTTTTGGCCAGAATCTCAGAGTATTTAGTCTGTGGTCGGTAGCTACCTGGCAGGATGAATAGATTCTTTTGCTACGTTAGGCTACCGACATAGGAGGCTAGACCTCCGTAGGCCACTCCTGAAGGGTCCTGTACGATATGACCCTTGTTCCCGTGACCTAGCAGACTAGTCCTGTGTTAGTGGACCCTAGGCTGAGTAATAGTATTCTTCTAATGCTTAGGGGACACTGGCACTGCAACCCCCGTTTCCTTTCCCATAGAGGTGGTGGCGAGGGTGCTACCAACCTCTTAATTGTATTAATCTAACCCTAGGCTAAGGAATAGATTCTTTAGCCACCTGGGATAGTTCTAATACAGGAACAGAGTTTGTTAGGTGGGGCAGGACAGGCTACGGCCGGCTCCTGCTGTACCTTTCACAGGACCCTCTTTTCCCTTCCCTTCTATCCCTTTATGTTGGCGAATCCCGGCAACCTTACTGTTGCCGGTGGGTTGCCGAGATCGACCAGACTCCTCCTCTTACAGTTGATAGCTGCCAGCCGGCAGTCTTAATATCTGTCGGCCAGAAGTAATGACAGCTGTGAGCTGCCGGTCATTTTGGTTGCCGGCCGGCAGTAAAGACTACTGCCTGCCGGCAGTCATGGCTGCTGCTGGCCGGCAGTCATGGCTGCTGCTAGCTGGCAGTCATGGTGACTGCTGGCAGGCAACCAGGGCAGCTGCTGGCTGGCAGCTGCTGGCCATGTTGGCTGTAAGTGGGAAGTCGCTTCTGTTTACAAAGGTTCTTCATTTCTTTCTTGAACTGCTAGCAACAGTGGCTACTGCAGGGGTGCTGCCTACCAGGCCGGCACAGAATGGTGCCTGCTCAACCGGCAGCACGCTGACTGTACTGATACTGCCGGCCAGCAAGGTTTAGACAGATCCTTGCCTGCGACAGTACTGTAGCTGGATGGAAGCTTGAATTTTATAATCTCCCCTTCCATTTGAACCTTCTTTCTGGAGAAGGTAGTAATAGTAGACTTTTACATCCCTTTACTGTGTATATATATATATATATATATATATATTTATACATATATATATATATATATATATATATATAAATATATATATATATATGTATATATATATATATATATATATACAGTATTAGGTAGCCTGTTCTCTATGCTATCTCTCTTTCTTTTAGCTAGCAGACTAGATTTGCTAGCATTAACTAGCTATGCCGACGACATGCTGGCTGTACTACGGTATATGTTTATACAGGTAGTTAGGATTTCTGCAGTATAGGATATACTGCAAATAGAAAGCTTTTGTATATTTTATGCTATTAGTGTTTTTCCAATATATTTGAAAATCCTACCCAAATATTTGTGGAACCAAATATCATATTGAAAGAATTTAATTCTTCAATATTCTGATTAGAAATCAGTCATCAGATTACCCTGCAATATTAAAATTTTAAGGACTGGAGATTACACTCCTAACCCTTAAAGGGCAGAGCCCTTATTCTCGAGTCTCCATGATTAGGAAACTCTATGTTTTAATTTTTTAAGGGGGGTCACAGCAAATAAGTTGGGTGGGATATATACAATTATATGTCTTCCCTTTCCCCAGTCCAGTTGGCATCATGCCAGCTGGACCGTGCAGTCAGTTGCTTACCAGAAAGGCAACACATTGGCTGGATCATACTATATATAATTATACAGTAGCCAGTATATTGCAATATAGTGCATACTGTAAATAGAAAACTACAGTATGATTATACAGTAACTATTTCTAGCATATCTTGGGTATCCTCATGTGAGATTATGTTGCAGCCGCTCTTACATTGAAGGAATAGTGTTTCCTCATTAAGCTGATTGAGAAATCAGTCTTCCGTACCCCACAGTATTTTGTATGAAAGGGACAGTGAAGTATACACCTCCCTTTCCCTAGGGGTTAGAAAACTCCCCTTTTCAGTCGGAATTCCTTCGAAAAGGAAATTCCTATCACTTAATACTGAGGGGAGGTACCAGCATTTGCTTGCAAGGGATACACAAGTATGTGTCTCCTACTATCCCTTTATAGCTCGCTATCCTAAGCTGTTCTGTTAAGATATGACTTTTGATATATTGGTTATCAGTGAGATAATCAATCGTATACTCATTTTGTTTTCCTTTCTTTACAGGAGAAACGCCAGATGTCATGTGTTGCAGTCTTCTGCAAAACTATGAGTAAGTGTGTTTACGGACATAATGCATGCAGGTTTCATGCGCCCTGCAATATTATTTCCGAACACCTGCAGTATTGGAACCCGCAGGCCTGCAAAGTATGTCGTGCCCTATTGTCTGAAGGTTTCAAGAATCCCAAGTCGGTGGAGACTAGGGATGCAGCTCGTTTCAAACTACGCAACTGGGTGAGAGGCTTTCAGAAAATCTCTCCGGGACCTTACCTGCCTAATGACAAGATGTGTAGGTTACTATTTCCAACAGCGAGTAAGGAAAGAGTGGTACCCCAGACACGAGGTACATTTCCCGATGGCCAGATAACCTTTGGGAAGGAGGGCAAAAAGTGCCCACGGGAAGAAGGGGAGAATGTCGGGTTGGAATTTTCTCCGTCCCAACAGGCTCATGAGCCAACGACATCGATATCTCCGCCTTCTATCCCTCTTTTAGATGGAGTGAACCAGTTATGGGCCCAAGTAAAGTATCTAGTAGAAAATTTGTGCAAACAGAGCACAAAGCAGGAAGCGAAATGCAAGGTAGAGCTTGGTAAAGCTCCACTTGTCGCTCCTAAAGGGTCGTACAAAAGACTCTTAGATCAAGACCTTCTGACATGCCCCACAACCAATCTCTTGAGGTTTGCGGAGCTAATGCCGATTTTAAACGACAAACTCTACATCTTGGAAAAGATGGGTGCTGTTCCTTTGGACGAAATCCAGTTCTGGCTAAGCTTTGACACTTTCCCAAAGTGTTTCATTAGACTGAAGGATGAACCAACATCAGGAAAAGGAACGGAATCAAATAAGGTTATGATTCTCGACAATGATAAAGCACAGGATATCCTATCAAGCAGCATAGAAAAAGCGGGTTACTCGGTGTCGAAGGTATTCACACCGGGTAACAAGCACTCTTCCTTTCTTGCTCCTGTATCAATTTCATTTCCCTCTACGGAGAAGGCTTTGAAATATGTCACTGAGGCAATAGAGACAGGTAAACCGTGCCCTACACTCAAGGAGTGCGAGCCTCTGTCACCAGCATTTCCGGGACAGGAGAAGAACAGGAAGGAGGCCCATTTCACCTTTTCAGTAGGAAGACTTGAGGGGGATGTCGCCAGTGGACAATTTAAGGTAAATATTCCAAAATTATCTGAGTTTCTCCTACAGGATGAACAAGAAACAAAGGAGAGACTTGCAGCCTCCTTATCTCTATAGAACTACATAGAGTTCTGTTCGGCTCATCAAGGTTCCCCAGACATGCTTAAGGTCTTGGCCAAAATACATATGGCTACTTTGGTAAAAGACCTTTATGCCTTTATAAAGGCTAGAAGAGCATGTAGGGAGTTTGTGTTAGCTAATGCAACAGCGAAACACGATACAAGAAAGCTAATATCTTCCAACATCTGGGGTAAAGACCTCTTTCCAGACGAGGTGGTCAAGAAAGTGATTAAGAACGCCTCCACGGAGAAAGTAGGACTTCTCCAAAAGTGAGGCATCCTTTCAAAAAGAGAATCTTCTAAGGTTGTGGGTCCCCAACCTAAAAGGAAGATGGAGAGGTCTGGACATCCATTTCGAGCGTTTCAACAACAATCCACAGTTGTAGTGACCGAGATGTCACAGACAGATGGTCAAAAAGAGATTCTCACTGATCAGTCGAAGCATAGAAATGCTTCTAGTAGGAGGGAGATTCCTTTATGATCGCTGGACCTTCGATCCTTGGGTCCATGGCCTAATCAAGATGGGGCTAAGATGAGAGGTGGAGATATCTCTACCACCATTTCCTCTACTCCGCCGATTATCCAAAACCCTCCTGGAGGAGTTTACCTGAGAGCTCTAGAGCATACAGGTGGTAAGGAAACTTTAGTCCACCGGATTCCAGGGAAGGCCGTCGTGTGTTTACGAGAAGGACTCAAGAAAATTCAGAGTCATTCAGGACTTATCGCCACTCAACAAGTCCAAATAAAACAACGAGTCCAGGAGGTTTATCCTCCTGAACATAAGGACCCCGCTGCAAAAAAAGGTGCCTATAGTCTTGCCAGACCAGAAAGTCGTCTATCAGCAGCTTCCAGTCAATCACCCTTTCCCCTCCAATCTAGGATTCAGGTTACACAAAGTAACGCACTTCCTAGGAAAGATACTCGTCAGACTAGACAGAGTCCTAGCTGCCTTCATAAAATTGGCAGACACAGTCATGCAATATTTAAGCCTGAGAAAGGTTCATGCAACAATGTTCCTGGACAAGAGGCTGGGGTGGGCAGCACCCAAGCTGGCTGGTCTATGAATATCCGAAGAAATGATCCGGTCCCCGGAACATCGTGGATGAAAGATAAATTTCAGATTCCCAAAACGAGAAAAGGGAGGAACCCTGTTCTCTCTCTAGTTCGCAATAAAGGCAGGCCCTGTGCTAAGAGCACGGCTGCAAGATGCGCTGGGAGCCTGGAGAAAACAAGCATCAAACGCTCGAAGACGCCTTAAAAGACCGATAGCGGTCCTTCCTTAATCGCTTCCCTAACAAAGGTCAAAGCCCAAAAATGCCAAGACCATGTTGGTCTAGTCATGAGTAGGGAAACTTTCTCCAAGCATATCAGATTGTCTACAGCTGATCTGGGACTCCGAAGTGATAACGAGACGCTGCAATCGACGATGCTAAGAAACGTCTCATACAGATTAAGTGTAGTTAGCCATCCCTTACCTAAAGGGATGGCACCTGTCAGCAGTTCACATACAACCAATCCGCAATGTGACAGTGGATGCTCTACTCAGGCTCAGGCCGATAGAGTTAGAATAGTCCAAAGACGCAGGCCTATTCTCTCTCAGATGGGAACAAGTCCCCGAACTGCAATCCGACCTCTTCATTACGAGCGCCGTCAAGGAACTATCTTGATATGTAGCCCTATACGAGGATCCTCTAACTTAAATGATAGACATCATGTCTCTGAAATGGAAGGGATAGACTTAGGATTTCCAGTTCATCCTGTCCAATCACCTGCTGAAAGTCCTCAACAGGCTGAGATCCTTCCAGGCGGGAGTAGCTCTGTTGGCTCCCAGGTAGCCCAAGAACAATCTATACTCCTTGACGAAGGAACAGAGGCGGAGGCTGTCCTTTATCCTGAACCCGGGACAACTCCAGAAGGTTCAGAGATTAATTACCTTTGATTTATTACAGAAAACCCAAACCCTTCATTGCATGATTTTCTTGCCCTACCGGTTAAGAAAAGATATGGGATCTAAAAAGGCAATATAGAATTCTTAGAAGAATACAAGTCTAAGTCAACTAGAAGACAATATGAGTCATCATGGAAAAAGTGGGTTGCTTTCGTAAAAGCAAAAGAACCGAGAGAGATTTCCATGAACTTCTGCATGTCCTTCTTTATCCATTTTCATAACCAGGGTTTGGCGGCCAACACGATAACTACCTGCAAGTCAGCCTTGACTAGACCTCTTCTATATGCCTTCCAAGTAGACTTGGCGAATGAGATCTTTAATAAGATCCCGAAGGCATGTGCGAGGCTTAGGCGTGCTGCACTACCAAAGCCCATATCTTGGTCTTTGGACAAGGTCCTACATTATGCCCCATCCTTGAACAATGAATATTGTTCGCTTAAGGATCTAACCCAAAAGGTTATTTTTTCTGTTCGCTATAGCCTCTGGGGCTAGAGTTAGTGAAATAGTGGCCCTTTCTAGGGATGAGGGCCACATTCAGTTCTCAGAAACAGGAGAACTGAATCTCTTCCCTCATCCATCCTTTCTCGCTAAGAATGAGCTACCCACTAAAAGGTGGGGTCCCTGGAAAATCTGCCCTCTGAAGGAAGATGTCTCTATGTTCGGTAGAGTGTCTAAAGGTCTATCTTCGTAGAACTTCAGACTTCAGGGGAGGACAGCTCTTTAAAGGAGAAACCTCTGGATCAAACTTATCCCTAAAACAACTGAGGGCGAAGCTCGCCTACTTTATTAGTAGAGCGGATACTGACAGTACTCCCGCAGGTCATGATCCGAGGAAGATTGCTTCATCACTCAACTTGTTTCAGTATATGGACTTTGAGCGTCTTCGTTCATACACTGGATGGAAATCATCCAGAGTGTTTTACAAACACTATGCGAAACAGGTACATTAACTGAAACACTATGTAGTGGCCCCCTAATTACTGTTATAGACAGTCAATGGTTTGGACTTCAAATGTCCTCGCACATATACTGGGTGAGAATCATCCACAGTGTTCTACAAACACTATGCTAAGCAAGTCCATGTTCTGAAGCAGTATGTGGTGACGTCGGGTAGAGTACTTAACCCGCCGTCTAATTCTGTGATGAACAGCTAATTGACTGGGACTGTCAATTAAAGGGAGAAGAGGTCATCCCTCTTAGGGTGTGACCTCCGTTGATCACCTGTAACCATGGTGACACTAGCTTTGTTCAAAATCCCAGGTGTGGAATTATACAGATAGCACTAGTGCCGGTGTATGTAGTACACAGAGCCGATAAAAGTAACCAGTACAGGAATTATGAAGATAATTGTTTTATAATTTTCTTCAGTCTGAGAGTGGCACTTATCATTTAATGCTTTCCAAGAAAGAAAGATAATCTCTGTACAGGTTACATGTATAGTTCCGTTATCATGCTACATTCGTTTTACTCACTAATAAACGTCTATTAGAATGTAATTGTATCCTAACTCGCCCGACAATTGCATGATTATAGTCCAGAGTATGTACTTTTATATATTTGTATGCTCACAAACAATGGATTTAAGGAACACTGTTAAGTATTTGGTAATTTTCAAAAACTACGAGACGGCTTGTTCATCTGGTGTATTCTTATGTTTGTCCATACAATATATGCTTACCTTGAGACCCCCCTTTCTACCATCTAGAATGACTCTTCCCTGTAGGGGGCAGGAAGCACTAACATCGGAGATGATTAGTGATAATGACAGATAACGGTAACGTCATTTGTCTCGATTGATCCAAATTATCATAGAAAGGTTGTCCCAAGGTTAAGGCACTGATGAAAATCCACAGATACATAAATGCTCTGGTATACTTCCATCAGGACGACATGGCTTGAGCCCAAAAAACGGATTTTGAGCGAAGCAAAAAATCTATTTTTGGGTGAGATCGCCATGTCGTCCTGATGGACCCACCCTTCTTTCTTAAAAGAAAAGATCTTCACAGTTCCCTCCCTGACGTACTGTATCTGTAGCACCACACTCAATGCTACAAGGAATGTCCGCCATCCTAGGAATGGCGCTGGGGTGGTGGTCAATAGTAGTACGGGAACGGGGGTAACCTTGTTATGGCCCCCTTCTATTCTTTTGCCACGTCCCCCTCGAAGCGTTAACGCTGTTGGGGGTGCTATGTGACGTGTCAAGAATGCTTCCTCTGATACTATGCGATATCCTTGAGAAAATTTTAAGGATATTCGCTCCAGGAGTTAGAAATCTGGAACCTGAAGGTTAATTCTCTGGGATTATCACTGTAGTATATAATATATCCTTTTGAAGCTACCTTAGGAACTTTCATCAGGACGACATGGCGATCTCAGCCAAAAATAGATTTTTCGCTTCGCTCAAAATCTGTTATATATATATATAATGTTTATTATCAAAATCACCCTATCTTTGGATTATCTATTTAACCTTGGAGAGAGAGAGAGAGAGAGAGAGAGAGAGAGAGAGAGAGAGAGAGAGAGAGAGAGAGATGCGTTTAACTATGCAAATTTACCAATTCCTGCTTTTCAGCAAGGAAATGGGAATCATCCTTCAGGAATTAGAGAGAAGAAATGTTTAAGGAGCCTCAATGATTAACATATTACTTGGTTAAATACTGGGCTGCCGATGCACTCACTCAATCTTTTTGAATAACATAAGAGCAAAGAAAATTAATTACATTATTGCAAATGTTCCCCGTTTTATATCTTTCAGTAAATCTTATTTTCTATTATAGCTGTACATATTTTGTAACTCATTTTAGTACATATTTTGCAACTCATTTTATTGGTGTCCGTGATATTTTTTATGAATAAAGTGCGCCAAGAAGGTTAATATGTAGCCTAAATAGAGAGCATGATTATCTACATAGGTCAATTACTATGTGGTATTAGAAGAAAAATTAGCCATATATTTTGTCGGTTCTGACTTAAAGCCTTGCAAACAGGGTAATATATATACCAGATAAAATAATGAACTCAATGTAGCGGTTAATTGAGGATTGTAGACTGGGAGTACTCGTAGAACTAATTAATGGATTATTAGCAGACACAACCTGGTCACCTTTGGCTTTAGCTTGAGTACGAAGGCTTGAAAAAAAATGGAAATAAAAAAAGAGTTTGTCTTGAAGGCTTTATACGACCAATCAATTATATACCCCCTTTTCTGTGATGCATGACAGCTTTGAAATTAATTATACTACAAATTGTGATCTGTAGTTTCACATGGCAGGGGCGTAAAAGCGTTTTTCGGGGAGTGAGTGGTGGGGGGGGGGGGGGGGCTAAAGTTTAAAAAGGCTCTGCCCACCCAAAAGCGTCATAAAAGAATTTCCAGTGGATGAAAATTCCTAAAGGTAGAATTCGATTTTAAATGCCATTGTGGTTAATATATTTAATGATTAAGATTCCGAGTGTTAGTGATACATATCCAATATATATATATATATATATATATATATATATATATATATATATATATATATATATATATATATATATATATATATATATATATATATATATATATATATATATATATATATATATATATATATATATATATATATATATATATATATATATATATATATATATATATATATATATAGATTTCTCAAATAAGTCACAAATACCCATTGGCACCAAATTCACTCTTCCTTGGGATCCCAAACACTCAGGGAAATTTCTCTAATGATGAATATTTCTGGCCGACCAAGGAATTGACTTGTGACCGATGGAAAAAGGAAAAAAATTGACTATTTAGACGGGCCAAAACTTTATTTCAGGTTCTATTGATCCTAACTTCTTTAACTTATTTGACATCCAACAACCAATCATCTTTGTTAACCTTTCTATCGAATCAAAAATGTGATTTATCGACAATGATATAAACTGACTTTGGCATCGCTACAGAGGGGACCCTTCCTTTAAAACAAACTTTTGAATAGAACAAAAGTATTCATGTTCTCATTTTTCTCGGAGACATTATGATCATGCATGCTTACATTTCTGTCTCTCCAAGTTATCATCTTTAACTCTATGCCCAGCACCAAATTCCGTAGACACATCCCAATCAATATTCGTACTAATGAAAATTAATGTCGACAAATAATTGTCATATATCTTTAATAGCTTAATACAACATCCATGCTTCTCATTTATAAATGAACCTTGGCTCTTATTGTTATAGGTATATTCGGTATCTTGTGATTCTTTTACAGAGATCATCAGCATCTCTCTCTCTCTCTCTCTCTCTCTCTCTCTCTCTCTCTCTCTCTCTCTCTCTCTCTCTCTCTCTCTCTCAATGGGTGCAATAAATTGATCAAAACAAAGAGCTCGCTCTTAGAATCAGCGTTTTTTCATATTTATAATGAGCCTATCATTGACTTTGGAAGACCGTGGTCGTTACTGGTAAGGGAAAATAATAATGTTACACACACACACACACACACACACACACACACACACACATATATATATATATATATATATATATATATATATATATATATATATATATATATATATATATATATATATATAGATCCTTATAACCTATATTTTATCAAGAAACAGCTTTACTGGCATGCATATATTTACTAAGAAAATGATGATAAGGTTTATCTTATAATTGTTTCACACTCTGGAACGCCCTTATTAACAAACAAATTCGCAGGTGGATGACGCAACACAGTCAGGCGTTGGCGAAGACAGAGAAATTTGATAATTTTCTTATTCATTATTCGCTTTGTCTATGTTGATTACTCCGATTAAAAGAACATGAACTTACACCTTAGTCATGCATCTTCTGGTATATAAATATTACTCCTTGAATGATTTGATTCCGTAATGAATAATGATATTCTCCATTCAAGGAAATTCCATTTGGCAGCGCTGTCCCGAATTGATGCCACAAACCTTAACTATGCTGATGATTGTTACCTTGATCACTTGTACAAGGACATATCTTACCATCCATGTGTTCTGGTGAAGAAAGGAAATACTAAACACTGTTTTTAGTAAGCTCATGTTGCTTGCAATATCATATGAAAAATTCACACAATTTCCTGATAAAAATATTCAATTCTAATAAGGAAACGATCGTTGGACAATTTACCAACTACCAATTCTCTAGCCTCTACCCTCCTAGCACACTTTTTTGGAACACGTGGTATACAAATATTTGACTATATTAGTTGGGACAAGGTGCCTCTGATGCCATCTATTGACGGTGAAGGAAAACTCATAACAATATATGGGAGGGGAGGGGGGGGGGGCTGCGATATTATGCCTTTAGGAATGTAAAAATAATATTATTTTACGTAATTTTTATGAACAATACATATCATACATTTCAACATATTAATTATCTTTTAGTTTCATTAAAAGTTAATTGAAAATTACATAAAGAAAATATGTAATTCCTTGATTATCTCCATGATTTCAGTATATGTGGCACTATTTGGCTACTCCCTGCCCCCCAAATAAAATTGAACTAACGATTGTTTGCTGAGAAAATATTTCTGTAACATTTATTGTGAAATTTGAAATTTCTTGAGAATTAAGTTGTGGCCAGACAACAAGGAATATCAAGTTCACGTGCGTCTGATTTATAACAATTTTATGCCCTAATAGCAACAGAAATCAAGTAATGAAAATTACAATAAGTGGATGATGGGGATAATTAGCAATTTGGTACTCTACTGCTAAGGCCATATATTGACCATGAAAATAAACAATGTGTAGAACTATTTAATCCTCTCATTTTTTTAACCTTCCATGACGTCATTTTGGTTTGAAAACAGCCAAAAATAGCCTACTTAATTGGAGCTCAATATAATTTATACCTGCCACACATATTTCTACATAAGTATCAATCTATAACCCTTTTCCAATTTGATAAAATCACTCACATGAATTGAACAATGGACGTGTGCTGCCATCTTTTGGCAAGATGTAGAAATATTCTTATGCTATTCAAATTTGGAGAAGTGTGTGATTACTTAACACTTTCATGGTATTTTTTTTTTAAATAATGCATCCAAAATTAATAATTCCAATCATACTATTTTTCATCTGCATGTTAGGTTCTAAGTTATAATAATTATATGTAAAATACACATCATATGCATTTCTTAAATATCTAGATCTGGTCCCAATACTCTACATTGTCAGCCAATCATAAGCTTAATTATAAATATTAATCCCCTAAAAAGTATTCCTTGTGTCACATGTACCAAGGGCACTGACGGTAAGAGTCTGGGAGGCCCACAAGATTTTTTTTTTCCCCTCAAGGGAAAATACCCTTTCGATGAGATTTTCCTGGAATCTGACAGTAGATTGTAGCAACAACAAAATTATATTTTTGGACGATTTTATGTGACCAACTACGTTTTTTACACAATGATAATTATGAATTCCCGATAAGCTTTCTTGATGAATTCACCAAAACCATGCTAACGATTTTGATTCTTTGCTATAGACTCATTTCCGATATCAATGAAGTTAGGGTTATCACTTTTCTAAGACTACTATATTTTTACTTAGAATCTATTATATCTGTCATTTGTTTTTCTGTTTCAGTTTTATCTTTAAATTTGTTAATGGCCTTTATGTTTACATTTGAAAAAATATCTCATGTTTTAGTTGATAACAATGATATTTGTCTTTGTTTTTAAACTATGGTGATAAGGTATCATTATCATTACTTGATAAGCTACAACCTTAGTTGGAAAAGCAGGATGCTATAAACCCAAGGGCTCAGTAAGTGATCAGCGTCCATCTTCTTCACTAACAAGCTAGTGAAAAGATCGACTTTAACAAGCGAGCAAATGAAATCTTCGGTCCTCCAACTGTAGATTTTTTTAATATTCGCGAGTTTACAAATTGAACTGTTTTGATACTTTCTTTTTCTTTATTTCTTTTATTGAGACAACACCTAGAACAAACATCATTCGACAGCTGAAGATGACCATCGTGTGCTTGCAATGGCAGAAAGGGGTGCTTCCCCTATCCCCACCTCCTCCCCTCGAACAAGATTGGAGAAAGGCAGGGTTAAAAATCCAAGATGCCTTACTTTGAGGAGCCATAAAAAGCTCCCCCAGTCTCCTGCAACGAAACCAGTCCCTGGGACTTCAAAGAACCACTCAGTGCAGACCTCGGATCGCCCACTAGCGGCCCAAGAAGATGTGGAGACTGAAGACATCCCCACTCAAGAACCACCTTCACAGCAAGCAACAACTGGAGACTCCAAGTTCAGACTAACTCTAGGACCCAGCATTACATCCTATGCTGCCATAGTGGCCATGGAGGCTATCGATCTTCACCTTAACATGACCATACGTCCCAACCGTAGGGGACAGTAGGTCATAACAGCAAAAGATGAACCTACTAAGACCTACCTTGAGTAACAAGACAATGTGCTCAAGCTCGACATCAATGAAAGGCCCACCACCATTATCATTGTGTATGACCTCGACCTTCCCCCTGAACCAGTGCTCCAACATCCCTCCATCATCACTGTCAAGAGATGTGAAGGGAAAGCCGTAGGTAGATCCCACAAATTGAAGGCAGTCTACAAAAGAATCTTGCCCTCCTCACCTCTCCTTCGGCCTTTGGGGCACATTCCGCTCTGGAGAATATTTTAAAGAGCCACTTAGATGCTTCCGGTGTCAGAAATTTGGCCATCATATAACCCGCTGCACAGGTCCGGAGATATGTGGGGTTTGCAGCAGCAGACAGCACCCCACTGCCCACTTTATTGCCAGGCACAAAGCAGGGCACAAAATCATCGCCCGCTGCTCTAACTATGGAGGTTCCCATCATGCTTGGCATGATAGATGTCCCTACAGACTTAAGCGAATTGCAGACCGCCAGGGAGCAGACCGCCAATACAACCTCTATCCACGTCAGCAGCGTCGAATGCAACCACCTCTAGCTAAACACAACCCTCCATCATCCAGCCACAACCCCCAACCAAATCCTAACCCTTCCAGACATGCCATTCCTGAACCTCCCTTATCTTTAAAATTTACCTCTTCAACCAATTCTCCCACTGCCACCCTGCCAAAAGAACCCACCTCATCCTACTCTGCACCTGTTACTCACACACCCAACATTTCCCACTCCTTAAAAGAATTCCCTAACCTACCTAGCTCCACCGTCACAAGCAAATCTAGTGCCTCACGCCCCTTAGAATGTCCTTCAAACATTGACAGCAGTGAGTTCGACCTTTCTGCTAGCCCTATGGATGCTCTGCTAGCAGCCATCAGCAACATCCTTCGCAACTTCTTGCGATCCCGCAAAATTAAATTTACACAGGAGATTCTTGATGACTTCGTGTTTATCAATGCCGCCAGGGAACTAAAATCTCAATTCCCTTCATAGATCCTCCTGCAAATAGACCTAATATAACCACGTGCAACAACCAAAACACTCAAGTGAAAGTGCTTCAGTGGAGTGTTTGCGAATTTCGAAACAAGTTTGCATTCCTGTAGTCTCAAACCTCAGTGCAAGACCATGAAATTTTTATACTTCAAGAAACTGTGCTTAATGAGAATATACCATTTACGTTCTCAGGATACAAAGTGTACACAACGTATCTATCACCAACGACAAGAGGACTGACCACTCTTGTCAAAAGCAGCATCCCCTCCAAACTACTAACAAGCATAGACTGTGGGACAGAGGCAGAGACTCTTAGTGTCCAGATATCTCTGCTAGCCACGACGCTAATAGTCCACAATATCTACAAGTCCCCAGCAAAAAGCATCAATGCGGAGGCACTCTTCACAGCAGCATCCGACGATGACTCAATTATTGCAGGTGACTTTAGCGCTCGTCACCAGTTCCTGAACTCAATATCAGAAACAAATCAAACTGGTAGACACTTGCATGCCCTACTGCAAGAATATCCTGGTGTAGCACTGCTCAACAACGTCACAGAAGCCACCCATCTAAAAGGAGGTCACCTAGATCTCACCTTCCTATCCAGTGCTATACAAAGAGGAGCTAAATGGCAACTACATCCTGTACTAATTAGTGATCACCTTGCCATTGAAGTTAAACTCGAATTGGAGACAAACCCCCTCCTCCTCCACCCGCAAAAAGGTGGAACCCAGAGTTTGCCAACTGGGAAAATTTCGAAACAACGATGACAGAGTGGGCTCGGGAATACATCAAAAACCCTCACAATGATATCTCCACCCTATCAATGACTTCGGCAAACAACTAGAGGTAGAAGCCAGTGTATCCATGCCACAAAAAAAACAACTCTGAAAAGAAACATACTGATGCCTGGTACTATAACAGTCGCATCAAAAGAAATGAATGCTAGAATAAACGGGACCAGAAAACTTCTCAGGAGACACAGAACTGATGAGCTACATAATTTACTTGTATAGATCATCAAACATTCTGTGCAAGTATCATTGGAAGTAAAACTAGACAAATGGTACTCATGATGCAACGAGGTCAACTTCAGCACATCCCTAGCAAAAATATGGGGCTGGTTTAACAAAGTCTCTGGAAAGTATAATACACCCAGAGTCCCACACCCAGACCCATTAGCTGAAGCCAAGAGGATTGCTAACAACTATTCGGACAGAGCAAAAAGCACCAATCTACCTCTGCAAACTATTAACAGGCAGAGAACACTGCTCCCAATCAGGAACAACATCATTGAAGCCACCTGCAACATGGTAGATGATACTGATCACCCCTACACCATGGAGGAACTTAATACGGCCCTCGCAAAAGGCAGGAAGGACACTGCCCCTGGAGCAGACCTCATCCCATACAGCATGCAGAGGAACAAGGGAAATCATGCTAAATTGGTCTACTTGCATTTGATTAACAGGTCACATACGGAAAGACTACGTCCAACCACATAGAACCAGCAAGACACAAAACCAATTCCAAAACCCAAGGAGCCAGACACCTACCGACCTATGGCTTTGATAAGCTGCACAGAAAAAGTAGCTGAGAGAATGGTACTCAACAGACTGCAGTGGAAAATAGGCCAACTACATCATCGCCTATATGCCTACAGAGGCGGCATAGGCACTCAAGAATTCATTACAGATGTCCTCTCAACAATTAATGACAAAAAAGCTTTTGTCATATTCCTAGATCTAGAGAAAGCCTTTGAGCAAGCCAGCTCACCAGCTATACACTTCACACTTGTTGAAAAACGAGTGAAAGGACGCTTACTAGCCTGGACTCGATACTACACACTGAACTGAGAAGCCAGAGTCCCTTTCGAAGGAAAACCCACAGATTTCATCCCCCTGGAAAGCGGTACACCACAAGGATTCATACTAAGCCCCTACCTTTTCAATCTACTAATGGAGAACTTAGCCACTTTAAAACTCCCAAATGGGGTGGAAATTTTCATATATGCCGATGATATATGCATAGTATGTCCAAATAAAGCTCATGCAAGAAATATCACTCAAAAAGCACTTGACATGACCCAAGCCAAATGCAATGGCTATAAAACATTCGCAAAACCCTCTGAACTTCACACTGAGGGGTGAAGACATCGAATGGGATTAGTCAATTCATGTACCTTGGGGTAATCATTAGCAAAACCCTATCACCAGCCAATGAAGTAACCTACCTCAGGGAGAAGACAAAAATTCGTCTATCAGCCATGAAACGAATGACCTCCCTTAAACAAGGAGTATCTAATAACCTCCTAAGACTGTTTTATCTACAAGCAATTCGATCCCATATCGATTATGCAGCACCCACACTCACTGCATTGACTGATACTGAAAGAGCATCATTAGAAGTAGTCCAAAACAATGCCATGAGACTCATTAGTGGCTCTCCAATGTGGACAAGACTCTGCTTACTTAGAGCTGAAACCAACCTAATTCCCCTGTCAGCCAGGATTAACATTAGGAATAGCAGCATTATATTCAAGTCAATTATTGCAGACAGAAAAAGCCCACTCAACAATAAAACAAAAAGGCTTCTACCTCTTGCTGAAGAACTGGATCCGCCAAATTCCCACGCAAAGAAATTACTGGACACACTCAGAAGGATACAGATGCAAAATGAGGCTCACAAAACCAAGGGACAACAAAAGCATGATGGATACTGCCCTCCTGCTCCTTGGGCTCATGATCGTATCAAATACAACTTCACTGTCCTACCAGCAGCAAGCAAGGCTCTCTGCACACCAGAGCAACTCTCTGTAGCTGGAAAAAATGCAATCAGGAACACACTTGCGCCTCACACCTATTATACGGATGGATCAGTAGACCGTGCAATCCCTGCAGCTGCTGCTGCAGTTATCTCTACATCAGGATATAAAGGAAACTGGAGACTTCCCAACCATGCCTCCACACTGCAAACTGAACTAGTGGCCATTGCAAAAGCTCTAGAAAACTCAGCCAACCAACAAGACGGGAACACAACAATCCATACAGATTCCAGAGGAGCCATTCTGGCCCTCAGCAACAAGGAACCTACACAGAATGTTTATCTCATCACTGCAATTCAATTCTTAGCCTTGCTCCACCAAAGCAACAATAGGCAAGTTACCTTTAACTGGATTCCAAGCCATACTGGAATCTCTGGCAACGACGAGGCCGACCACCTAGCCAAATCGGCCTTAATGTGCCGAACCATTAGCATTACTCTTTAGCCGTCATTAAAAACCATCAAAAATCAAATGGCTGCCTACTGCAACATCCAAAATACTTGTGAAGTAGGGGGAGCCTTCCTAGATGAATCAAGATCTGCAAAGTGATATATTGAAGCGACAAACATATTACCACACCCAATTTCAACACAAACACCTCGCCAGGACGCAGTAATCATCTGCAGACTGCGACTAGGATATCTATGCAACTGGCAAATTATCTTAGATAATGACGAAGACCCTGCAGCACAACATAGACCAATTAGACCGTGTAAGTACTGTAATCAAGACACAGAAGAACCTTTACAGCACTATCTACAGCAATGTCAGGAAACAAGCGTGCTTCGGCAGGATCTTAATCCCAACACTCCTGCAACTGCAACAGCAATTGTCAAGCATATAATTGACAATCATAACAACTTCTCAGCCTTTCTCCTCAGGTACCCTTCACCGAGATAACGTTACAATAACGCCAACGAGAAATCTAAGCGGTAATTGAAGACAAACCTTCTTATCCCCCCTGCAATTTCTATGTTGGGAGCAGAGCGATTGCTGGCGGCTGAGGGCAACAACTCGCACTCCTTATAAGGTGGCAGTTTTGTCTTCCCGTCCTGTTTTCAGCTTGGAAATGGGGTCGGAGTCGTCAGCAGTCTTTTTGAATTCCAACATATCTTTCTCTCCTCTCAGCCAATCTCCCTTGCTGGAGTCAGAACGGGTGCTGGCGGCTGAGGGCAATAACTTGCACTCCTTATAAGGAGGCAGTTTTGCCTTTCCGTCCTTTTTTCAACGTTGAAACTGGGAAGGGAGCCGTCGGCGGTCCTTTTTGATATCCAACATCTTTTTCACATTCAATCTCTTTTTTTTCCCAGTTCAGGCATCCCTCCAACCCACCTTTGCAAGTCTCAATAAATAAAATCATAAGTAACCTTTTATTTTTACTTTTTTTTTATTTTTGCTTATTCACAGGTACAGGAATTTCTAATTCCATCCTATCTCTACTACTAAAACTGCTGCAACTCTCTCCTTTCAGCTTTCTCCCACTCAGCTGAAATCTCACACTATCCTCTATCTCACAACTTAAGCTTAAACCACTACGAACTTTTTTACTTCACCTATATCAACATCTCCAACTAAAAACTTTCAACTCCTTCCCGAGCTCTCCAACTTATCGGTACTTACTACTATAATTCCTTTTCTCCAACTAAGACTGGAGCCAGTGGGCTCATGGGAAGGCATCCCCTTCCCACAGTCAATTACTCCTTTCTCCAAACAACCCATCACAACCTAAAACCTATCCCAATATCCTAAAATAAATATTCCAGAATATCCCCCACCCAACTATCTATCCCAAAATATCATACCAAAAACACCTACGGGTTGCAAGATTGAAAAAGCCATTGTCTGGCCTAAAGGGCCAGACAATCTTCAACAACAACAACAATTCTAAAAGCAGGATGCTATAAGCCCAAAGTCTCCAGCAGGAAAAACAGTCCAGTGAGGAAAGGAGATAAGGAAATATATTAACTACAAGAGAAGCAATGAACAATAGAAATGAATTATTTTAAGAACGGTAACAACATTAAAATAAATGTTTTATTTATAAACTAACAAATTTAAAAAATCAAGAGAAAGAGAAATAAGATACAATAGTGTGTCCAAGTGTACCTCAAGCAAGAGAACTCTACCCAAAGACAGTGGAAGACCATGGTACAAAGGCAATGGCACCACCCATGATTAGAGAACAATGGTTAGATTTTAGAGGGACCTTCTCCTAGATCTACTGATCATAGCTAAATACTGTAGTCTCTTCTACCCTTACCAAGAGAGAAGTAGCCTCTGAACAATTACAGTACAGTGTTGTCAAATATATGAGGAGAGAGGAGAATATGTGAAGAATAGGTCAGACTATTCGCAATATGTGTAGGCAAAGGGAAAATGAGTCGTAACCAGAGAGAAAGATCCAATATAGTACTGTCCGGCCAGTCAAAGGACCCAATAACTCTCTAACGGTAGTCTTTCAACGAATGACTGGTGCCCTGGCTAACCTACTACCTACAAAACTCACAAACAGAAAAGTTCTCCATAGATTTGTAAATACTGTACTGGTCATATACAACAAGGATTTTAGAATACCGTTCTATTAGCAATATATATATATATATATATATAGATATATATATATATATATATATATATATATATATATATATATATATATATATATATATATATATATATAAACATATACATATACATATATATATATATATATATATATATATATATATATATATATATATATATATATATATATATATATATATATATATATACATATATGTGTGTGTGTGTGTATATATATATATATATATATATATATATATATATATATATATATATATATATATATATATATATATATATATATATATATATATATATATATATATATATATATATATATATATATATATATAATAACCTCTATTTAGAGTAAAACTCCAATATATCAAAACAGGAAATATATTTGTTTCATAAATGTTTTATGTCTCCACTTGATTCAACTTAGCGGCTTCTGCGAAATTCACATGACTCTTTTAGATTGATTTGAGGTTTTCTGGCATCCTGACATCGAAGGTCATTGACGCCATTATTAAGATTTCGGACGAATCATAGCAGTAAGAAGTTTGGAAGCACATTTATATTTGTGGTGACTAAGATGGCCATTGGTGGAAGAATGTGATGTCTGGTCTTTTGAAGTTTCCTTGTATGTACTTTTGTATGTTCATAGTTGACAATCATCTTACTTTTTTTTCTTCCTCTAAAACGTAATGAAGATATGCTGTCATGAGCGGGTTAGGTGTTAAGTAATGGCGAAGAAAATTCTGTATATGACTGTGCTTTTGTTCTGTATATTACTGACTATACGTATCTACTAGTGTTCCTGAATCTGCAGTGTTGTAGAGTGAGCCAGACGAGAATCCTGGAACCTGGAACCGGAACCTTGAACCTTCTTCGTCATCTTCCGGTTTTTCTTATTCTTCTTTATAATGCTTCATCCTCCATAAAATTGGTGATCATGTGATTGCTCCAAATAGGTTTCCATTTTAATTGCCTTTTTTAAAAACTTCTTCTATATATTACGCCCCTCGTCAGTAGCTCAGTTAAAGTTTACTCAACTTCGACATTTCTATTACTGTTAATCCCTTTTTTTATCTTTTTAACAATCGTGTATTTTTCATATCCTTTCAACAAAATTGATTTGGAATAAAGTTCCATTATCTCTTCTGTATAAGAAACCCCAATCATCCCCTTACTTTCCATATACCATTCTGCTTAATACAGTACGCCTTTCATTCTTCATCTCATCACTTCATTTGCATAAAATAACCCTTATTAGATGCTATCCAGCAGTTAAGTTGTGAAAATTTGTCCATTTTTTCTATTATTTTACACTGTATAATTGCCAGGCTTCTGGAGTGTTTGTCTACTAATTTACAACAGGTCTTACACTTAATGTTACACATTGCTTTCATACATACTGATCTTCACCGTGCAATTATGCAGAGCCAAATTTGCTGAGTGTTTTCTTACATCTCATTAATAAATTATTTATCTTGTTCATCGAACCGTTCATGGAGTCAGTCATGAGTATGCACCGCTTCAGGCAAACTTAAATTTACTATTCATTATATACAAGAGAAGTTGTGATATTCAATTT
>NC_090742.1:134563295-134570795 GCF_036898095.1 Palaemon carinicauda | reverse complement strand
GTTGACTTGAGACTGGGTTTCCAAGCTGCAGGCAGTTGGTATCTGCACCCTGGTTTGTGAGCCTATTACCACTGGATTTACAGCAAGTCTCTGAACGAATATATATATATATATCTTCACATCAGCTGGCCGTTACTTCACATCTCTGCCATTTTATTATTGCCTCTGGTGCAGTACTTGCCAGAGGGGCCTCGCTTGGCGACGGTAAGGAGTGTCTTTCATTTCTTGTAAAGTATTGACCAAGATTATTGGGATCCGGCGTCCATGATCATGAATGAGCATGATTACGGCTGTGCTGCAGTGTCAGATTGATTTCCTGTTGTAGCTCGATAATGGTATTGAGAGTTGCCGTCCACTGCCCTTATTGAAGTACTTATGGGAGGAGACCTTCATCATCTCATCATCCGTTAGCATGTAAAATTTAGGTTATTCCTTTCTTTTCGTTGTTTTCTATTCCTCTCTGGGCCCCCTTTCCTCCTTCAGAGGTTGAATGTGTTGACTGATAATTTGGGTATATGTTTCGTAAGTGGTATTTTTTATTTAAAGTTAATGATGAGGCCTAGCTATTACTTTCTGTATTTTATTGAATTGTAATATATATTGGTTTTTATTTCATTGTTTTGTTATCCCCTTGAGTTATTCTTGTGCTGCATTTACCTGGGCTTGCCTCCACCTCTGTGGCTTGCTGTCTTTTGAACACCTAATTATTGAGTATTTATGGTCCTGTAGACCTAGTGTGTGTTGTGGTCCAACGAGGCCATTACAATTGGCGACCTTGCCAGGATCGAGCATATCCTGTGGTGTTCTTGTTGCAGTGCAAGCGTAATTCTTGGGGTGTTGTTATTGTTAGGTGGCATGGTTACACCTCCTCAGTGTTTGGTTGGTTGGCGCTATTGTAAGTGAAATAATTTTGTTATATGTAAAGTGTTGTAATTACTTGCAATCAAAATGGATGACATGAATATTGTAGAGTTGCTTGAAGGAGAGGGATTGCAGGATAAGTTGGCCGAATTAAATAAAGAGGAGTTAGAAAGTAGGGCAGACTTTTTTGAAGTGGAAAGAACGGTAACAAATAAGAAGGGTATACCATTGCTAAAGGTTTATGAGTGCGTTAAGGAGACTAAGACAGGAGCCAAACCCAAGGTTAGGCAAGAAGAGGGATTGTCAGTAGAAATTTTGGATAGACAGATTAGTCTAAAACAAATGGAGATAGACCAGCAAAAAATGGTGTTTGAAGAGAGAAAGAGGGAAAGGAAGCATGAGTTAGCTAAGTTGGCTTTGCAAACGCCAGGGTCACCAGGGTCTCCTTCTCGTGTTGAGGCTTCCTCCTCCTTCTCAAATTTAGCTCAGGCTTTGAAGTTTCTCCCGAACTTCCAGGAAGATAATGTTGCAGAGTTCTTTATGTCATTCGAAAGAATTGCTAACAGGTTAGAATGGCCTATTGGATTATGGACTACCCTTATCCAGAGTAAATTGATTGGGAAAGCCCAAAAGGTATATGTAGCTTTGGAAGATCTCTCCTCGGATTATGAGAGTGTAAAGGCGATAGTGTTGAAGGCATATGAGCTCGTGCTGGAGGCCTATCGGCAAAGGTTCCGTAATTTGAGTAAAAATGAAAATCAGACTTTCGTAGAATTTGCAAGGAGTAAAGAGCAATATGCTACTGATTGGTTGAAATCTAAAGAAGTGGACAATTTTGATAAGCTAAAGCAGTTGCTGTTGGTTGAAGAGTTTAAAAGGTGTGCTCCTGACCGTTTGAAGGTTCATTTGGAGGAGTTGAAATTAGATTCCCTTCAGGAGGTTGCTGTGGCATCCGATGAGTATTTTTTATCTCATAAAGATACTATGAAAGAGACTGTATTTAAGGAAAAACCACGTTGGGGTTGTTCTGGGAGATCTGGTAATCTTAATAACCAAAAGAATGTTTCTCAGAATGTTCAGTTAAATAAGGGTTTTCAGAATGTTCAACCAAATAAGGTTTCTCCGAATGGCCAATCAAAGGTGTGTTACTCGCAAAATAACAGACTTGGTGAGTCGGGTGTCTATGATCCACAAAAGCTGAGGCATTTGACGTGTTTTTTCTGTAACAAGAGGGGTCATACCAAAAGAATGTGTTATGCTTGGAAAAAGGTATGTAACAATAAAGGTAATCCGGTGATGGCGGTTGAGAAGAGCGCTAGTCAGGGTGGAGCTCTGCCCTCTCCGACTCAATGACTAAGAAAGTCAGAGACTGCTAGTTCCTTCGGTGATTTTCTGGCCGTGGGTGACGTCTCGCTGGATGGTGAAGGCCAAGGGAGAAAAGTGAATATTTTACGTGATACCGGAGCCGCGCAATCATTAATTCTTAGAGATTCGGTCCCGAATGATTTTGTGTATGAGAATTGGGAGTTTGTTATTTTGAGTGGTTTTCCGGACACGGTAAAATCTTATCCAATTGGTCTATTTCATCTTAGTTGTCCTTATTTTTCGGGGAATATCCTTTTAGCTATTGTTGATAAATTTCCGATTAAAAAGGTGGATGTGGTTCTCGGAAATGAGATTGTGTATGAAAATAAAAATGTGCCAATTGTGATTAATCCGGATGTGGAAGTAGGGGTAGTCACTCGTGCTAGGGCAAAGGCTGTTGACGCTGCAGAGTCAACAGTCGACGTTGATTTGAGTAGTTTAGGACGTAGTGATGTATCTGTAGACAGTAGTAGTAGTGTTAGATTAAAACCCAATTGGACGGTTAAAGAACTTGTTTCGGCTCAGAAAAAGGAGTTTGGTAGTCTCCCTATTGAGTCTGGTGAGATAACAAACGTGACAGTTCCTATGTTTAAGGTAATTAATAGCATATTATACAGAGTAAGTAGACCAATGCATGCCTCGGGGGAGGATTACGAAATTATTCGACAGATTGTGGTTCCTGAATGTTACCGTCATGAGTTGATGTCATTAGCTCACGAGAATGTGATGGCGGGACATTTTGGTATTCACAAAACAGTCGGTAGGTTATTGAATAATTTCTTTTAGCCCAAGCTGAAAGGTGATGTTAAAAAATTTGTTAATAGTTGCGAGGTTTGTCAGAGAGTCGGTAAACCTAACCTACCTATTCCAAAGGCTCCATTAATACCTATCCCAGTTGTGTCTGAACCTTTTCGGGAAGTGTTAATTGATGTGGTTGGTCCTCTCCCAAAGTCAAAGAGTGGAAATGAGTATATTTTCACTATTATTGATCGTATGTCACGGTACCCCGAGGCAATCCCCTTGCGGTCCATAAGGAGTGAAAAGATTGTAGAGGCATTGATAGGTTTCTTTTCAAAATTTGGTCTCCCGAAGCTAGTTCAGTCCGACTGCGGTACTAACTTCACGAGTCGTTATTTTAAGCAGAAAATGACTGAATTGGGCATTAAACATGTAACTTCCTCGCCTTATCATCCAGAGTCACAGGGTGCTTTGGAACGTTTTCACCAAACTATGAAAAGCATGTTAAAGAATTATTGTATTGGGAATGGGGCTGAATGGGATAAAAACCTTCCATTCCTCTTATTCGCTTTCCGCTCTATTCCTGGTCAATCTCTCGGTCTCTCTCCTTTTAATTTGATTTTTGGACATTCTGTAAGGGGTCCGCTGGATATGGTGAGAGAGGCTTGGGAGGGAGATGCCCCTGATTTGAATTTGATTGATTACCTTAATAATTTGAATGCTAAATTAACCAGGGCTTGGTCTTTTGCAGGTGAGAATTTGTTGAAAAGTCAGAAGAAAATAAAATTTTATTTTGACAGAAAGACTGACCCGGGACTTCGACGTAGGACAGAAGGTACTGGTTCTGTTACCTATCCCAGGTAATTTTCTCAAAGCTACTTTCCAGGGACCATGGAAGGTATTGAAGAAGGTAAATAATGTTAACTTCTTGGTGGAAACCCCCAATAGGAGAAGGCCTCATCAATTGGTACATATAAATATGATGAAAGCTTTTCATGAAAGAGAGGAGGTTAGGCCAATTGCGACTCTTTGTGACGGTAAAAATGACTTGGTCGGTTATAATGCTTCTTTTTCAGATGAGCATAATAATGACTCTTTTTCAGAGGACAGGGACTTGAAAGATAGTGAATGGCTGGCAGGTAATGTCGAGGCTTTAGAAAATTTACCTCAGATGTTGGGTCACTTGGGTAAAGATGAGTAACAATCCTTGAGAAATTTGGTTTTAAAATATAAGGACTTGTTTTCTAATGTGCCCGGCAAGACCACGATCTTGCAGCATGACGTGGACGTAGGGGACGCCACGCCCGTGAAGCAGGCTCCTTATAGGTTGAACCCAAAAAAGAATGAGATTGTTGCTAGAGAGGTTGAGTATATGCTCAGGCATAATTTAATAGAGCCGAGTTGTAGTCCTTGGTCATCTCCGGTTGTGTTGGTGAAGAAATCGGACGGAGACTATCGTCTTTGTTTTGATTATAGGAAGCTTAATGAGGTGACCAAGGCTGATAGTTTTCCATTGCCTCGTGTGGAAGATTGCATTGATCGTATGGGTCGGGCTAAATACATTACAAAATTTTATTTATTAAAGGGTTATTGGCAGGTGCCTTTGTCGGAAAGGGCCAGAAGTGTTTCGGCTTTTGTAACCCAACAGGGGTTATTTCAGTGTAAGGTAATGCCCTTTGGGATGAAAAACGCTGCTGCCACCTTTCAGACACTTATGAATTCGTTGGTTAGTGGTCTAGAGGGGTGTGTGGTGTATATCGATGACTTGGTAATTTTTAGCGAGGACTGGCAGTTGCACCTGAAGAGAATTGAGGCCTTATTCAAAGTACTTAGGAAAGCAGGCCTGGTTATTAATTGAAGGAAGTCTGATTTTGCAAAAGCAACGGTGGTATATCTTGGACATGAGATAGGAGCAGGTATGGTGGCTCCCAAGGAGGCTAACATTGAGGCCATTCGTAAAGTAGAGGTTCCTAAATGTAGGAAAGATTTGCGAAGGGTATTAGGGATGGCAAGCTATTATCGCAGATTCATTCGCAATTTTTCAGACATTGCGAAACCTCTTACAGCTTTATTGAAGAAAAATGTTAAATTTGTTTGGAGTAAGGAGGCTCAGGATGCATTAGAGAGGATAAAACTGGTCCTCATTAGTCGGCCTTTGTTAACAGCTCCAAATTTTGACGCTCCATTTCAGCTTACCACTGATGCAAGTGATGTGGGGGTTGGTGCTGTATTGAGTCAAGCTGACGAAAATGGTATTGTCCACCCGGTGGCGTATTTTTCTAAAAAGATCACTTTGCCTCAAAGAAAATATTCCACAATCGAGAAGGAGACGTTGGCCTTGATCTTAGCGTTAACTCATTTTAATGTCTATCTCTCCTCCTCAGGTGGGCCCATTAAAGTTTGTACGGACCATAATCCATTAACGTTCTTGAATCGGTACAAGAATAAGAATCAGAGATTGATGCGCTGGAGTATTTTGGTCCAAGAATTCGATCTAGAGTTTAAGCATATCCTAGGTAAAGAGAATATGGTGGCCGATGCATTATCCCGGCTGGCAGAGTAGGTGCGAATGGGGTAATTATAAGGGTTTTTTCTTAACCTGTTGAGTTCTGTCACTCGTGGTAATTGTTTGAGTACTAATAATTATTTATATATGGTTTCTTTTATTTGGTTGAACAGATTATGTAATGTAACACTCCAATGTTGGACGTAGTATTGACGGTTGATTATGATTTGATATGATAGATGGATGTTGACCAAATGTAAGATTATTATTGTTCGTTGATGCATGCAGCTGTTATTTTATAGGTTAATTATATCTGTCTTTAATTGCTTGTGGAGGTGGTGAAGTTTATAATGAACTGGTGTTTTTTTTTTGTTTTTTTGTTTTTTTTTTGTTGAATTATGCTTAAAACTGAGGTTTTTTCAAAATTATCTGGTTGTGTGGTGGTTTAGGAATTTATGAATGATCCTATATTGAACTCCTTATGTTTCAGGTGATGGTATCTATTACGTTAGTTGGGTATGTAGATTAGGTTAAGATTTTTGTGACAAATTGATTTGTTTATACACCCCTTTGTCAGGAGAGTGTGGACTCCAAAGCATTGTTAATAGTGCGTAAAAGAAAATGCTGTGTTAGTGCTGTAACATTTTATGTGTTCAAGACACTTGGGTGAAAGGTTAATGTGCGGGTGCTATGAGGGTTGTGCCGTGAAAAAGTACAGCTAAGGTGTATGATATTTTCGGGACATTAAATCATAATACCTTCGCGGTTTTGAACAATTCACAAGGGAAGAACCTCCTTTCCCTTCACATACCTTGCCAGTCTGGTGTGAACAGCAAAATGGTGTACTATTTATATTTGACGAAGGATGTGGTGTATATTTAAGGTAGCCTATGAGGCATTTAGAATGTCACCTGTTAGTATAAGTATTTGAAAGTTACCCAGGTAATGAATCCTTTATGTGGACACTATATTTTGTTGGTGATTGGTGTATGACAATTTGGTTTTGTAGCATATAAATTTTTTTTTTGTTGCCACTCCCTCTCCTCTTGACACCTAGGTGATCCCATATGGTGATAATCAATTATTAATACAGGTTGGGCTTATGATTTTAGTCCTAGATGTGGGACTTGGTGCAATTATTTGGTGTATGGTGTTAGGGATACTTTATATTTGTTAACATTTTTAATCCATTTGTTTGTTGTTTATATTATATTTCAAGTGTATATATTGTATACTTGATTCCCTTAACTTTTAACGTAAATTTTAGCATTTTTGTCTTGAATTTTGCACTTTTGTCTTGGAAAAAAAAAAATTTTTTTTTCTCTGGGTGAGGTGGTGTAAGTAAGCCTTAAGTTTTTTTATAATGTATTAGCTTACTTAGGTTAGTTTTTAAGTTCCTCTTTCATTTTATCGAAGGCTGTAAAGTTCATGGTTAGTTCGCCTTCTTGTTAGTAGGGGTCTCCTCACTCCAGTGGTATTTTTGTATAGTCTTGTTGACTAATCCTCCCTGTTTCTCCCCTCCATATTTTGGCTCTGCTGAGTTGACTTGAGACTGGGTTTCCAAGCTGCAGGCAGTTGGTATCTGCACCCTGATTTGTGAGCCTATTACCACTGGATTTACAGCAAGTCTCTGAACGAATATATATATATCTTCACATCAGCTGGCCGTTACTTCAAATCTCTGCCATTTTATTATTGCCTTTGGTGCAGTACTTGCCAGAGGGGCCTTGCTTGGCGACGGTAATGAGTGTCTTTCATTTCATGTAAAGTATTGACCAAGATTATTGGGATCTGGCGTCCATGATCATGAATGAGCATGATTACGGCTGTGCTGCAGTGTCAGATTAATTTCCTGTTGGAGCTCGATAATGGTATTGAGAGTTGCCGTCCGCTGCCCTTATTGAAGTACTTATGGGAGGAGACCTTCATCATCTCATCATCCGTTAGCATGTAAAATTTAGGTTATTCCTTTCTTTTCGTTGTTTTCTATTCCTCTCTGGGCCCCCTTTCCTCCTTCAGAGGTTGAATGT
>NC_090742.1:134550795-134555795 GCF_036898095.1 Palaemon carinicauda | reverse complement strand
TTCTAGAAAGCTTCATACTTAGACGGAAGGCTAAAAATTTAGTTTTGATTTCAAGAATTCATAAGTTAAAGGAAGCATGTTAAGATTCAATGACTTTTTCCGGAATTGAAGAGGTCCTCAATTGTTTATTTGTATAATTGTCCAAAATGCAATTTGGCAACATGTGTCGGTTGTTCTTGCAGTCTCAATACTTTTTTTCATACTTCCATCTATAAACATTGCAAGTTATTCTCTAAGAAAAAATCATATCAAATAAGAAATATATACATAATAAATCATGATAAGCAAATCAATTGTAAATGCTCTCTTGAAATTATCCTCAAGATGGAATGAAAATATACATCATAGATAAAATCAATTACTTCACAATATGTTTTGCCTACATTCATTAACAGCAAATAGAACCATTTTATGGAACTAAAACTGTCAAATGAAGAGAATTACGGGATATATACATATATATATATATATATATATATATATATATATATATATATAATATATATATATATATATATATAATATATAATATATATATATATAATATATATATATATATATATATATATATATATATATATATATATATATATATATATATATATATATATATATATATATATATGTATAGAAATATATATATATATATATATATATATATATATATATATATATATATATAATATATATATGTATATATATATATATATAATATACATATATATATATATATATATATATATATATATATATATATATACATATATATATATATATATATATATATATATATATATATATACATATATATGTAGAGAGAGAGACAGATAGAGATAGATTAATTGGGTCAAAATCTTCACGGTATTTGGGAATTCTTTTGTGAGAGAAACACAATGTATCATATTATTGATTTTATAGAATTGCTGTTATCTGAGAGTTACATCTTATTCAATTCTATTATATACAAATAACTAAAAGTAATCGAGAGTAAGATTATTCCACTGTAAATATTTTCAAAGAGAGAGAGAAAATAGAGAATCGCTAAAATATATGGAAACTTTTTAACACAAGATGTGAATAGAATTTGGAAATATTTCCTTACTATTTTACGTTAAGCCTTAATGAGAATAATATAAAATTGTCCGATATTCTGATATCTGTTTTTCATTAAATTATTTTAAAAAATGGCCATTGATTGGCATTTATATTATGGTAGATCTAAAGGACCAATGACCTAAACGACGTATTTTAGAAATGACCCTAGTTTGAATATATTGGTAAAGAGTTTGTTAACAAAATAATTTGGTTAATGTTTATACGCACTAACCTTTGGTTCCCAATGGCAAGCCTATTCCCCCAAACTAGGAAAACAGTATTAGATTATGAATTTTTTTTATCGGTGTTTCATATATGTAATTCATACATTGGGAAATTAAACGTAAAAGAATTTCCCAAAGATTTTGAAAGGTTATAAGAAGAAAAATGGATGTATTAAACATTGTGTTGACATTTTCCGAATAAGCGGTTTAATGATTGAAGCGGGTTTGTCCTGTCGAAAATCCTTGAAGTAATAATTTATTTTTATACAAACAGGTTCCCTTCATAATCTCATCTACAAGAATAGAAATGAATTTGCCCATCGTCATCATCTCCTTTGCCTACTGACGCAAAGGGCCTCGGTTATTTTTCGCCAGTCGTCTCTATCAACACTAAATAGTCAAGGTCCCCAGGTATGTAGGTTTGGGTCTTCCATTTGTTTTAGTGCCTTGTGGAGCCCGGTTAAAAGTTTGGTGAACCAATATGTCTTGAAAATAAAATTTCGACCTCATTACTCCGTAAAGGAATTTCAAGTAAATTGTTAGAGTGAGTTTCCGGGTGCTGTTTAGGACTCTTCATTGCCGTCGCAAATCTGAGAAAAATTTATTTTACTTCCGAAATAAAGAAAAAAAATAAAGAAACCGCCTTGTGAATAAACTTTTAAGCAAAACGTATAATGCTAATGAAACGCTCGTGTAATCAGCAACATAAGCAGCTCCTCCTCTCTTCGGAACAAACCTAATTACGGGTGATTAAGTTTTAATCCGAAATTGTTGCCCAGCACAAGAAGGAAGATATGATAATCAGCCAACAAAACACGTTCTCTGATGCATTGCAAAAATTGCAAATGATCTGAATTCAACATTTCCTACTATTACTATTATTATTACTTTTTAAGCTACAACCCTAGTTGGAAAAGCAGGATGCTATAAGCATAGGGGCCCCAACAGGGAAAATAGCCCAGTGAGGAAAGGAAACAAGTAAAAATTAAATATTTCAAGTACAGTAACAGAATTAAAATAAATATTTCCTAAACTATAAAAACTTTAACAAAACCAGAGAAAGAGGAAGTAGATAAAATAGTGTGTCAAATTGAACCCTCAAGCAAGAGAACTCTAACCCAAGAAAGTGGAAGACCATGGCACAGAGGCTATGGCACAACTCAAGACTAGAGAACAATAATTTGATTTTGGTGTGTTCTCCTAGAAGAGCTGCTTACCATAGCTAAAAAGTCTCTTCGCCCTTACCAAGAGGAAACTGGCCACTGAACAATTACAGTCCATTAGTCAACTTCTTGGGTGAAAAAGAATTGTTTGGCAATCACAGTGTTGTTAGGTGTATGAGGACAGAGGAGAATCTGTAAAGCATATGCCAGACTATTCGCGTATGTGTAGGCAAATGGAAAGTGAACCGTAACCAGAGAGAACGATCAAATGTAGTACTGTCTTACCAGTCAAAGGACTCCATAACTCTCTAACGGTAGTATCTCAACGAGTGGCTAGTGCCCTGGCTGACCTACTATTCATAAAAGATTCTTAATATCCACACACACACACACACACACACACACACACACACACACACACACACACATATATATATATATATATATATATATATATATATATATATATACAGTATATATATATATATATATATATATATATATATATAAATAAATATCTATATATATATATATATATATATATATATATATATATGTATATATATATATATATATATATATATATATATATATATATATATATATACATATATATATACATATATATATATATATATATATATATATATATATATATATATATATATATATATATATATATATATATATATATATATATATATATAAAGAGAGAGAGAGAGAGAGAGAGAGAGAGAGAGAGAGAGAGAGAGAGAGAGAGAGAGAGGAGAGAGAGAGAGAGAGAGAGAGAGAGAGAGAGCTATTAATATCAAAATAGCCAGGAAAAGCTTAAATATATAATTATTTTCATGGAGGTGTAATATAAAAAGGAAAAAGTGAAACGTATAAAAAGTTTCCTAGATTATTTTTTTTTTTTACTTTTTTTTTATTCATCATATGATATGAATAGAAAGGTTATATGCTCTCTTGTTTCGTTTTATTTTTCTTTATCTTGTCCTATTCCCAAAACTTTTACTAGAGGAATTCAAAACCTTAAACTAAAATATTTGTGAGGAAGGAATTTTTCGTCGTTTTGTTGTTGCTGCCTCGCCTGCACATCGCTGGACACAGAAAGTGTCAAAAGTATGTTGAAAATCTGGTGGTGTTATTCCCGAAGGGAATCTTGTGGTTGCTGGATATCTAATCTTTTATAATTTCATTTGACGATGTTATTTGGGAAAATATTCTACCTTTTTCTTCCCCTAATTTTTCTTTATAAAAGTTTTCATAGTGTTTATATGAAAGCTCTATTTGAATGCTTCACTGTTTTTAAAATATTTTGTTTCAATTGTCCATTACTTCTTTCGTGGTCATTAATTTCCTTATATCCTTTCCTCACTGAGCTATTTTCCCCGTTGAAGTCCTTGGGCTATAGTCTTGCTTTTCCAAATAGGGTTGTACATTGAATAATAATAATAATAATAATAATAATAATAATAATAATAATAATAATAATAATAATAATAATAATAATAATAATAATAATAATAATACAGGAGACTGATTGTACCTATTATATTTACTTAAGTTTTTTGCAACGAACAAACTAAACTAATAAGGTATTTATGTACTGAATTTAAGAAAAAAAATCATTATGGCTGTAATAGTGAAAGGTAGTTAGTAACATTACCCCTCTCCCCCCGCCCCCCATAATCTCCCCTATATAATAAAGAGCTGGAATCTAAGAGTGGATTCCAGAAAGAGGTTGTTGTGATTTTATTCTTAAATAGAAACCAAAAAGAAATATATCTAAATCAGATATCTTCAGTTACCGATGATAGCCCGGGAAACTGTTGAAAGGAGAACATTTATGTTTGGATGATATTCAATTACATTTTGGATAGACGTTATTCGGGCCTTTCCTGTATGCGTGAAACAACTAAACTCTTGATTCATCAATATTGCCGTACATTTATGTTTATGAATTGTGTATATAATTTATAAAAGCTCACATTTATGCCATATAAGTTTTATTGCAATCTAAAGGATTATTTGCTTTTCTTTCAAATTTTAAGAAAATTGCAACAATCTTCCTTCACTTTGAACGAAATCCGCTTGGACAATCTTGTTAAGAGGTTTTGGGGAAAAGGATTCCTTAAGGCAATAAGGATTTTGCAAAATAAAATAACATTATATATAAAAGATCATCACTTTTCTCATCAGGATTTGGAGGAAAAGCGTAGGGTACTTATTATTTTTTAAATAGTTTCAGTTTGGTGCCTAATGATTTTATATCCATACGAGTATTATGCTTAATTTTATATTTTTTACAATATGGAAAATATCATCTTTATTTTTTTTTTTTCTAAACGGAAAGTTTCATTAGAAAATACGACTTAAACACGCACAGTATACAATAAGTCCTTACCTTCATTTTCCCTAGTATTATATAACGTATTATTGACGAAATATAGATACTTTGACGAAAACAAATAAGAATTGATTTAAGGGGGTTTAATGTATTATCATTGTGCAATAA
>NC_090742.1:134530795-134543295 GCF_036898095.1 Palaemon carinicauda | reverse complement strand
AAATAAAGTAATAAAAAAACTTTGACTGGATATAGAGCAAAATTAATCGACTTGATGATTAACTTCATGTAGTTCATTAGTTGTAAATAAAATATTTGTTGAGCTTTCAAGCATTATAAAGATGTACTTCCAACCACTGTTTATAGCATAATGTTATGTTGTACTGAGTTTTTACACGCCCCTTTATGAACGATATTTAACTTGTGTTTTTTTTGTTTTTGTTTTTCTTTAAATAAACAACTCAGACTAATTAATGATAAAGTCTAATTCATCATTATGAATTATATAATAGGCGAGCCAGATTCCACAGAAATATAATATAAAATCCGAAATGTCCATTTAGATATGATATAATTTTATTGATTGTGGTTGCCTATTGGAAACCTCCCTGCCTGCCGATCGCTGGACTGGGGTTCGAATCCTGCTCAAATTCGATAGTTTTTTGTAGTGTCTTCAACCTCACCATTCTTGTGAGCTAAGGATAAAGTGTTTTGGGAAGCCTACAGGTCTACCTGCTGAGTCATCAGCAGCCATTGCCTGGCACTTCCTGGTACTAACTTGGGTGGAGAGAGGCTTGGGAGCAGATCACTTGTATATATTGCCAGTCTTTGGGGTATTGTCACTGTCCCTTACCACTGCCATTCATGAGCGGCCTTTAAACCTTTAGAAGATTTTTTAGTATTGTTGTGAAGAAGGATTTACTTCATGTTGAAGGTTTCCTTTTTCATAGTGCCATGCATATATTCTAGGATGAAATAATCTTCTACATAATATATCCCATCATTAGTACCCAGTACTTTTCTCTAAAGGTGCATATTTAGTTTTTGTAGATCTTACTTATCTAGGAGTAATCTGTATCTATTTTGGTTTGCGTACCTAAAAGATTTGGAAATAATTTACTTCATTTTTCCTTCGAGTTACAATACATATCATAAAGAAATAGGTTATATAATAAAGAAAACTGTGAAACCATCGAGATTATCAGAATGAAACTAAAAAAAAAAAAAAAAAATGTGTCCTTTTACCGACTGGACGTTATATGAAACTAATCTCAGGAGGACATTTGGTCCTTTTCCCACTCTCTCCGAAATGGAATTAGCTTTCAGGCGTTGCAGTTTCTCTTTCAAAGGGCGAGACTTTATGACCGCAGCTCTAACTCCTTCCAACGTGATAAAGGAAAAAGAAAATCTAAGAAAGGAGAATATTTCGGAGAAGAATTTCGCTTCTTTGAATCTGAAGGGATTAATTAAGCCTGTGTTATCTTGAGTGTGCGAAGGACAATTGCTGGCCTGGAGTCCCCTTAATCCTATTTCTGTAACAGACAAGTAATTGTCCTGGAGAATAGAAAGTGTCCTTGGGAGGACGATTATATACTTCATATCACTTCTTCCTTTTACATTCAGTGAGATCCAAAATATTAGGAAATAATTTGTAATATTCTAGGCTGGAAAGCTGTGTGTATATTTCTTTCTTTTCTCAGTTTCTTTCATTAGAATGTTATATCAATGTATTGTTTATAACTACGAACATTCATCAAACAAGAACTTAATCTTGGTTTCTTTAATGAGAGGAAAGCTGTAAATAGAAGATTGTTACTTGCAAAGTTGAAATCAAGGCAGTGGAATATGAATATCATAGTTTGCTATGCACCAAAAAATGATTCCCCTGAAGAAAGGAATTATGAATATTATGAGCTGCAGAGTGTTATAGATGAGATCCCAGAGAGAGATATGTAAAATGTAATTGGTGAGTTCAATGGTAACGTTGATGGGTGTTGAGGGTCTTGGCGTAGTTGCAAATGATAATGGAGCACATTAAATAAGTTTCTGTTGAACAAACAATCTTATCATTGGAGTTACTCGTTTTAAACGAAAGGGCATCCACAAATATACATGGATTTCACCATGTAGCAATTACAGAAATCAAATAGATTACATAGCCCTTAATAAAGAGAGAAGGAGGACTCAGAAATGTAAGAAGCTATAGATGTGCAGATATCGGTAGTGATCTCCAGCTCCTCATTGCCACACTGAAATCAAAATTGAAAGCACCCAACAGAAAGGTAGATAGAATACCTAGGTTTAATACAACTAAGCTTCTAGAAGATGACACAGAGAAACATTTTCAGTTAAATGTAGGAATCGATTCGCAGTCTTAGAGACAATTAATGAAGAATGGTGTGATATTAAGAACATATATGGGGCAGTTGGTGGTGAAGTTTTGGGACATGCTGTTACAAGGAGAAAGCCATGGATATCAAATGATACGTGGGATACTATAGAAAGGAGACTAAGACAGAAATTGATTGTTGAAAGTTTCCGAGGAAGTGATGAAAATTACAGGGTAGAACATGCTAAGTATTCTAGTATTGAAAGCGAGATCAAAAGAAAATCCAAGAATAACAGGAGAGAATATTTAGATAGGAAAGCAGTGAGCCTGACAAAACTATGAGTTCAGGGAGTGGCTGTGGAGTAAGAATCGCTCATAGAGTTATTAATGAAATTTAAACGGGGGCCAAAGAAAAAGAAGTATATACTCTTCAAAAAGAGATGGATCTGTTATAATCACAAAGGATGAAGAAAGGCAACGTTGGATGGAACACTTTAATAAAGTCATGAATATGAGACATGAAGAGAATAATTTGATTGATGTATCTGAAGCTGGGGAAGACTTTGATGTGTCCATGAGTGAATTCAGTGCATTTAAATTCAAAGCTTTCATTAAAAAAACGCAGGCAAAGGAAAGCCCCTGGTTACAATGGAATAACTGCTGAGATGATACTGGCAGAAAATGAAGTGACCTCTAGAATAATTACTTTGCAGAATGTTGCATGAAAAGGCAAAACCTGATGAATGGAAGTTAAGTGTTGGTGAAAATGGCCAAAATAAAAAAAATAAAAAAGGAGACCTGACTGATTGCAATAATTACAGAGGCATCACACTTACGTCATTTGTCTTAAGAATATATAGTATGCTTATTCTAAAGAGACTAGAAAGAAAGATTGATGAACGGCTGAGAGATGAACAAGTAGGATTTAGAAAAGGTAGAAGTTCTACTGACCAAATTTTCATTTTGAGAAATGTTGTACAGCAATGTGTAGAATATAGAAATCCACTTTTGATGGCATTTGTAGACTATGAAAAAGCCTTTGATAGTGTGCACCGGCCAATTTTGTGGAGAGTCCTGAGTAATTGTGGAATTCTTTTTAAATATGTAAATTTGATTAAGCCTGTTCATGAGCATAGCAAGTGTAAAGGTAATGTTAATGGAGTCCTACCAAATGAAGTTTCGGTGAACAGTGGAGTTTTCCCCGTGAATGTGTTGTCACCTATGTTGCTTATCCTCCTTATGGATTTTGAAATGCGTAGAACCTTTGGAGATGGTAGAAAATTCCTAAAACGGCCAAGAAGTGAGAAGGATAAGGGTTCCTTCTTAATCGTAACATTTTTTTTTTTTATGAAACATAGGAAATAAGAGCAATGAATCAAGATAGTTAAAATTGGGAGGAGAGTAATGGAAATGGAGGTACAGGGAACGATGATGAAGTGTGGGACAGTGGTAGATGGAGAGTGCTGGCCAAAAACATAGACCTCACATAAAGGTGGGAAAAGATGCAGACACAGAAGAAGAAGAATCAGTTCAATGACTGCAATCACATTTCATATAAAAGGACAAATATTCATAGCAAAAACTACCCAATGGATTCAATTACTATGCAGTGCTTTTATCATATTCATTGGATTATTTTTTTAGTAAATTGAAACAAACTAATGCATCATGGTTCACTCTGAATTAAAAACTGGTTTCCTGACCGGACGCTATATATTCGAATGAAACCTTTGCTAGAAACGAATCGACGATTTTAAATTAAAACTGATATACAATTCCAAGGGGTCCTACTTGAAGCCACTTTTCAAGAGCGAGGCTCAACGTGGTAAATAGAACTCTGGTATCCGATGACACTCGAGGGACTCGGTCTAAGGACATCTGGAACATTATCTTGACAATACTGCCGCTTTCAAGGATCTCTATGGAGAGAAAAATGAAAAAAAAAGGAATTTATAAAGTCGTAGGTTTAAAACGATGAGTCTTCTCCTTATTGGAACCTCTTGCAATGTGCCCTTCTAGATTTGATTCTCGATTTATTTAGACTATTATTTAATAAATTTTGTAGTGATCGAACGATGGTTCTAATGCAGATTAGACTAAAATAGAAAAATGATAACATCGTTAATGAGCAACCAATTCATTAGATCTTAAACTATCTATCTATCTATCTATCTATCTACCTATTTATCTATCTATCTATCTATATATATGTATATATATATATATATATATATATATATATATATATATGTATATATATATATATATATATATATATATATATATATATACATATATATATATATATATATATATATATATACATATATGTATATATATATATATATATATATATATATATATATATATATATATATATATATACATATATATATATATATATATATACATATATGTATATATATATATATATATATATATATATATATATATATATATATATATATACTTATTAAATGTATATATATATATATATATATATATATATATATATATATATATATATATATATATATATATATATATATATGTGTGTGTGTGTGTGTGTGTGTGTGTGTGTAGAAATCACGAAAGCTGACACGTGGTGAATATAAAATGTTTTATAGCCACGAAAGGAAAAATTAAAAGACTTGATTGGAGTTAGTACTTTCATGCACTCAGGAAATTATCAAACTCAACCATGAGAATACATGTCGTTCGTTCGTAGAGTATTACAGCCAACTCTTCTTGTTGGCACGGGCCTTTCCCTTGGTCGGCCCGTAGAATACATATACAAAGACATGGTATTTTTACAAGAAAAGGGGATCCAACAGCTTTCAGTTTCTTAATAATTCCGGAGAAGTCATATTTAGATAAAAGGATAATACTGGATTAACGGAAAACAAACCTGGACTTAGATTCAAATTTCTACCTTGAGTACAGGAGATTAAAAATGATTCAACAATGTTCTTTTGGAAATGGTCATTTATATGGATTACTTTTTCCGTCTTTGACCAACCAATTCTGTGACTTGACCCTAACCAGTGGGAGGCCAAGGCATTATTAAGAGAACCCCTGGAGACTGCCACCTGATGCTGTTTTAATCTGACTGGGATACTTATGGATGTTTGGCCGACATAAAATAATTTACACTCTGAACAAGGAATGCTTTGTATTACATTATTATCATTTCCAGAACTATTCTTGATTAACATGTTTTTTAAAGTACAATTATATTTAAACACCTTATCAATGTCTAGTTTTATCAAAAGTGGTATAACATCTAAAAAACAAACATGAAATGGCAAACAATGCATATTATTAATTGTTTCCTTCCTCTCTAATTGGACACTAAAAAATTTTTCTTAGCCTTATTCATACATTTTTCTTAGAAATTTTTGGGATAGCAAAGATCTGGTGCATTTTTTTCTATTTTAGTAAACTCGTCCTCAATGTAATGTGGGTCACAAATTCTAAATGCCCTAAGGTACATGGAGGAAAAAACTGAATGTTTTATATTTTTAGAGTGACCGGAGTAAAAATGTACATATGAAAAATTATTTGTAGGCTTTCTATACATGGAAAACTTAAATTTATCTGTTTCTCTAACTATTAGAACGTCTAAAAATGGGATACGATTATTTTTTTCATTTTCTATAGTAAATTTTATAGATGGTACTAATGAATTAATGATTGAAACAAAACCCTCAAGATTAAAATTTTCTCCTAAAATACCTAGAGCATCATCAACATATCGATACCAAATAATTTGGGAAGACCACACTGAAGGAATTATTCTAGATTAAAAAACTCCATATATATGGGATAAAAGTGGGGACAAAGGATTACCCATAGCCATACCAAAAACTTGTTCATAATAATCTCCATTAAAACTAAATTTACACTAATCTATGTCTAGACGTAAGGTTAACTTTTTGTAATTTTTCGCAAAGATCAACAGAATATCCAATCAGACCAATTATCAGTGCTACAGGTTTTATTAACTATAAATTATCCAAATATTTAGTCAAATTACTTTCCTGATCTTAGGATCTATTTCAACCTCTCATATAAAAAATTCTGTTAATCTTTGCGAAAAATTACAAAAAGTCAACCTTACGTCTAGACATAGATTAGTAAGTTTTGATGTAACTTCATTGTTTACCAAAGTGCCGGTTGATGACTTATTGTATTTCCTGTCGAATATTTTAGATGCTTATGATTTACCTTTATCAACCCGTACTATTATTGAACTCATTTGTTTGTGCATAAAGCGTAAATTTAGTTTTAATGGAGATTATTATGAACATAGTTTGGACACTTAACTATGAAAATAATGTGGATGACACTTCTATATAATACCATTTGAAGTATTTAACGGAAGAACAATATAGCACTGTACTCTGAGCTCACACATAGGAGAGGTAGTGTTGGGAGGTGTTTTGCAACTTTCCACAGAATAAAAGATCTATGATAGTGGGTGAGCCTGGATTGCAAAATATTTTTCACTAAATCAGAGTAAAACTAAACGACAGAATGGTGATTAAAGAGTATGTTCTTGAAAAGCAGGTTGTACCAGCCATATGAACCAAGAATAATAATTTAATATACTTTGAATTGATCAGAAGAGTTAATCACAAATAATATCAAATCTTATAAAAAATAGTGCAAGATGTGTAGATAATAAGATTGTTTTTATTTAATGGTTTGAATGCTAAAGCATAACAATGGTAATAATTCCATAACAAGATTTTTACCAATAATTTAAGTTCACAAAAAAAAAGTAGAGAGGAAAAATTATATAGACTTCATTTTGTTATATAGAAAAATAGCAAAATAATGATCTTCATTGTGTTCAATGATTTAGCAGAATAATTATCAATGAAATTAAAAATCTTTTCATTTACATCTCAGTGATTAAAGTTTCTTTGTAAAGAAAACTGCTTTTCATACTTAAATTTCCACCGAATTGGTCGGTAAATATTCAAGTTTATTTAAAAAAAAAGTATTTCAGAATCAAATATTGGAACATCTGATATTGATTTTGCGATTGTTAGTCTCATTACATTCAGCAAAGAAGACCTGCAAATTTTTTTGGCCGCAAAACCCTCTTTCAAATTTATGAAAATGACACAGTTCCCTTTCTAACCTGCATGGCGAGACTCGGCCAGAACTTTCTCCAGGACATTTGTTTTTTTTTCACTTTAATTTCCCAGACGTCGATTCTTCCAAGCGGAAATAACACTGGAATAATAATAGCTTCTGTTCTATATCCACGACCAATAACGTTGAACATAATGGCCCACTTTCACCTGGTTTATTATCCTCTTCACTCATTCTGTAAGTTTCCCTTGAGAAGAACCGTGAAAAGTAAAAAGTACCTCTATAAAACCAATTATGCTCTCATTTATATACCAGCTATTAAAATTTTTAGATATCTTTACCAGATGCTGGTAATTTTGATAATTTTAAGACAGTTAAATTACAACAAGTGTTACAAGTAATGTAAACAGACTCACTGTCTTCGGTATATTTTCTCTGAACATAACTCAAATATTGACTGAATTACAGATTTTAATAATATCTGTTTGCTTTTGAGAAGAGACAGAACGCTTAGAATGATTTTAAATATAATTATCACAATGTCATGTTGTTGATTGTTGAAAATATATGATTCAGTTTGGAACCTGTTTTATAAAAGACAAAAATAAAACAATAGATCAGCGAAGGACTCTCACGTGAATTTTTTTTTTTTTTATGATAATGATAACGAAAGTTTATTTTGAAATCTATCTGAAGATTTATTTTTTCTTTTCCACTTTGTGTTTATTGGATTATTTTAAGTTGGTTTACACTCGTAGAACAGATGCATTCAAATTCAGACGTGTTCGCACAAATGTTTAAAACGCTCTTGTCTAATAAAATATGAAGTACGAAAAGAAAGAATCAGCAGTGGCAAATAATTGAATGCAATTCTTAGTTCTGTGGACATTCTGCGATGATGCCTCGCAAAGTTATAGTTTAAACCTTTATTATCATGATATATGAGTCGAAAGTCTTCGATGTTGATAATAGAATATTAGCTTTTATTCACACACACACACATACCTATATTAAAGCAGACCTTTTTTTTATGTTAAAATATTTTGTATGTTGAACCGGTACCAAGACATCAAAGTTTATTGTATCAGTAATAATTCTAACTATTCCGTTGAATAAGTTTGATGTAGCTACACAGAAAAATGCGCAATCGTAAATGAATCTGAATGAGATATTATAATAAAAGCACAAAGGTTTATAGAATGATGCACGAGAGGAAAGTTTAAAGGACTTTTTACTTTTCTCGTTTTGGCCAAATATCAATGACGCCTTAACATTTAGAATACGAATGTCCCTTGAACCTTTATTCAAATAAAATGATCCTTTCTTATCTACATTGAGGAAAATTTTTGTTTTTTAATCTAACACAGTTCTGAATTTTTGGCAAATAATTCTTGTTTCATGTCACTAGCTCGTGTTTAGTAATGTTTCTCTTAACTATTCTAGACTTAATTGATTTGGAGTTTTATTCTAAGCAGCGCTTTGAAAACATTTAATTGTGCACATTTGGTTGTTTAATTTTTTAATTTCTTCTTTGACTGATTTTACTTCATTGTGATTCCACCAAATCATATAGTCGAGAAATAATGTTTATCCTAAAAAAGAAAACATTAAAGTAAACGAAAAAAGACGGAAGATGAATAGAATATATTATATAACGTAAGACGTTAAAGGATGGAATTAATAGACATTCATCAAGTGAGTGCACATCTGAAGGAGACACTTGAATCTGTGCACTCTTGTGCACACTTCCCAAGGATATGAAATGAGAATTTCTGCTTGAGAAAAAAAAAAAAAAAAAAAAAAAAAAAACTTTGAGAGGGCAAGACATAATAACTGTGTCCTTTCTCCCTCATCACAAACCAAGATGAAAAGAGAAAGAAAGAAAAAAGAACTTGAAGGAAGAGGAATATTTTGTAGGAGGCATTTGCTTTCGTGAATCTGAGGGGACTAATTAAGTCTCTTTTGTTTTCTGTGTAAGAATGTTAATTGCAAGTCTTGGGAAGCTGAATCTCATTTCATGAGAGGCCAACGAGATTCTGAGGACTGCAGTGCGTATTGTACACCATAACCAACCGGCCTCCATTATTAGGAAAAAAATAGGAAATATAAAGTTTCTGCAGTTCATAAAAGGAATTGTATGTTAATTTATCTTTTAAACTGTTAAAAAGTTATTCTTGTAATTTAGAATAACAGTGGCAGGTTTGTCTTTGCCAAGATTCTTGGGCAGAATGTGTTGTAGGCTATCATGCTAGCGTTGTTTTTAAATTTATAACGGAAGCAGGTCTTCTAAAATTGATTTACATTTTATAATTATATCTTCGATCTTATGGTTATAAATGAATACTATTTCTTTCTTCATTTATGACAAATCATATCGGCGTCAATGTCCTTTGATGTCAGGATGCCAGAAAACTTCAAATCAATCTATCAATCAATCACAAAATAATACTCCAGCTCATCCTGTAATCAGTCTACTAAGTTTTCAAGTTTTTTTTTTTTCATTTAGAATTACCCAAATATTTATTCAATATTTCTAAACATTATTATTGACTATCTTCATACGTGTGGAATGGTACAATCTGTTACTTTCTCTAAGTACCTTTGACCTTTAAAGGTACGCCTCAGTAATGATTGTAAAGAAATATATCAATAGATATCAACAATAATGCCTCAATAAAGAATTTACCAACATTTGATTTATCAAATAATGAAAGAATACTAATTAATAGAATCATTCAATGCTGTCTTCGTTTTTTCTTTCCGTGACAGATCCATCATATCAATGATTCTATGTTGAGTATATACATGATTTTTATGAATTTTTTAATGACCTTTTCGATTTCTAAAAACACGAATTCCATTTCTATGTATCCACATTAGATATTGCTGTATGTTTGATAGTTATATTCAAGGATCGATAGTTGAGTAGGTTTATGCAGACGGTGAATAGTGATTAAAAAAATATTGAATAATCAGATTCTTATTAACTTTCAGAAAATATTGAATATAAATTAAATTTCGATTCATGAAAGGTGTTCCGATCTAAGAAATTAATAAATACTTGGCCTGGTAATTACCAGTTAGAAGTGGCAGCAATAAATTATGGCTGACGTCAGTTTAAAGAATTTTGAACCTTCATAATGTCGAACTAGCAATCTTTCTCCAAGACACACCCGGAAAATCGTGTACCAACCGTGTGTCACACAATTGTACATAATTATTTTGTATATATTATGCTTGTATCTGCGTTCTTCCCTCGCACTAAAAAGAACCGGAATGATCATGTCTCCATTTTGCTCTGTAACATTGTCTGTCTCACGAACAGGTTATGTCCTATTGCCTTGAGGTTTTGTATATAAAGAAGATTGTTCCTTAATAAACAACTCAGTTGATTGCATCCTGCCTTCGAGTTCACAACCCTCACTCGGCACCGTTACATTGGTGACCCCAGAAGTCGACTCGCTCCACTGCCTTCCACCCCCACCTCCCTCGCCCCTCCATCGTTGGTACTATGACGGACACTACTACAGCAGTTGGCGCTGCGGCCGCCCCATTGAAACTTTCACCGTTCGCCAGCAGAAAGGCGTTTGCTTGGTTTCATCGCGCAGAAGTCCAGTTTCGTATCAGGGGCGTGACTCGCTCAACCACCAAAGCGGATTATGTTCTCGCGGCGATACCCGATGACACCTTCCCAGAAATATCCGACTGGCTTTGTGAACAAGGAGACACCCCAATAGCGTATGACGCCCTCAAAACATACCTTCTGCAGCAGTATTCGCCGTCGCCAGCCGCCCGTATAGCAAAGCTTTTTCAGGTCTCGCAACAACCGTTTCGGGACCAAAGGGCTTCGCTTGCCCTCAGGGAAATGACCAGTATCGCTCGCCTTCAACCTGCCGCAGACGGCTCTCCTCGTGAGGTGAACCTACTTCGTGCCCTTTGGATACGCCGTATACCCGAACCCGTACGCGCTGCCATTCCCGATGTTGATAGTTTACCCATAAAAGACTTGATGACCAAAGCCGACGCCCTTATGGACAGCCACTTCAAGACCTCCATCAACGCCTCCACCCCTGACGACGAGGATGCCTATTCAACGTCAACCGAAGCTGACATGAATGCCGTAGGACATACACGCCTACCTCGTGACGTGCCGAAGCGGAGACAAAGCCGCCCACCACCCATCAATCGCTCGCGCCCCAACGAACGACATCTACAGCCACTTACTACCTCCCATCCGCCGCAGTTTTGCTACTACCACTTCAGATTCGGGGCAACCGCGAAGAAATGTGCCAAGGATTGTCAGTGGCCAAAAAACGTGTAAGTAGGCCATCGCTTGTGGCGGTGGCCTCCCATGTTTCTAATTTTTTCTTTTTACAGGATGCAGGAACGGGCGTGCAATTTTTTGGTAGACACGGGTGCTTGTCGTTCTCTCTTGCCAAGGAAACTCTTCAAGGCACGACGTAGTCTGTCTACATCTGCCGACGTCCGCTTAGTAGCTGCCAACGGATCTGCGATACCCACCTACGGTTACGAGAACCTCACATTATCGTTCGGAAACGGTAAATTCAATTGGAAGTTTCTCGTTGCTGACGTCACAATGCCAATCCTCAGTGCGGATTTCCTCTCTCATTTCCACCTTCTGGTCGATGTCGCCCACCGACGATTGGTCAACGCAGACTCGTACTTGTCGACACCTCTTCAACCCGCCCCCTCTAACTTCGCTCTCCACATCAGCGCACCCACGGATGCCTAGCCCACCTCCTCACGTCAAAACCCGGAAGTTTTCCGTCCATAACTTCGCCAAACGCCCACGGTTCCTGCCAAGCATGATATTTACCACCATATCAAGACGACGGGACCCCTAGTCTTCGCAAAATTCAGACGTCTGGCACCGGAACGATTGGCAGCCGCCAAACAGACGTTCTCCGAAATGGAAGAAATGGGCCCTTGCCAAAAGGCCTCCAGCCCAGGGTCGTCACCCTTACACATCGTTCTGAAGAAAGACGGCTCCCTCCGTCCGTGCGGGGATTACAGGTGCCTGAACATGCAAACTGAACCGGATCACTACCCCCTCCCAAACATTGCCGACGTGACCTCCTACCTGCACAAAGCAAAGGTTTTCTCTACGCTCGATCTCCTGAAGGGGTATTATCAGGTGCCTATGAACCCAGAAGACATCCCAAAGACTGCCATCACCACTCCGTTTGGTACATACACCTTCAATTACTCCTGTTTTTGCCTTCGTAATGCTGGGGCCATGTTTCAACGTCTCATGGATGGCATCTTAG
>NC_090742.1:134520795-134525795 GCF_036898095.1 Palaemon carinicauda | reverse complement strand
AATCTCTCTTATAGTTTCATTTCTTATCCTGTCCTGACATTTAACTACCAGTATTCTTCCGAGGGGTTTGTTCTAAAATCTACGAAATCTGATGGATATTGATTCATTGTCATACCACGACTTATGTTCATAGAGTAAAACTGATCTCACTAAAGTAATGCGTAGCTTGATTTTTATATCCAATTTCAGGAGATATGGTATCAAACTTTTACTTAACCTAGCCATTGTCTGATTTCTATTTTTCAATTTTTCATTAAACTCAAATTTTAAAGATCATGTATTAGAGATTAGATATCCTAAATATTGATAGCTTACCTTATAATAATAATGATGATATTATTAATAATAATAATAATAATAATAATAATAATAATAATAATAATAATAATAATAATAATTATTATTATTATTATTATTATTATTATTATTATTATTATTATTATAATAATGAAATTATTAATAATAATCATGATAATGCCATATATATACAGTTTAGAGAAATTAAACCTTGAACATTTCTTAATATCGAAATTACATACCTTGGGATTAACTCGTGGGAATATAAATGTTGATAGGCTCATGTGGCCCTTTCAAAAACTTAACCCTGGCATAAGGACCTGGGTAGAAAAGAGACAGTAGTCCTATCCATTGAACTACCAAGAAAACTATAAAATGATTTAAACAGCATTACTAATTCCAATCAAAATCAGGCTTTTAGAGTTGGAATCAAAATCGACCTGATGCACCGTTATAGCTTAGCATTTTAATATCAATATGAACAAATAAAAGAAAATATCTAAGCGAAAAGCAGAGAGAGAGAGAGAGAGAGAGAGAGAGAGAGAGAGAGAGAGAGAGAGAGAGAGAGAGAGAGAGAGAGAGAGAGAGATTCGTTAAGCTATGCAAATTTACCAATGTCCGCTTTTCCGCAAGGAAATGGGAATCATCATTCAGGAATTAGCGAGAAGAGAGATCTTATGGAGCCTCAATAAATCGTGCGTTCCTTTGTTAATTGCTGGGCTTCCGATGCCTTAGACTGAATCTTTTACCAGATCAAAAGAGCAAATAGAATGAATGACCTAATTGCATACGTTCCCTGTTTGCTTTTCTGCATGCCTTTCTTTTTCCTTTTATCTCTTATCTATTACCAATGCTTTACATATTTCATTTACATTTGTAAGAATTCTTCTGTTATCTTCTATTAGTTCGCAAGTGAAGTAAATGTTTAGCCTATATTGAGTGCATGATTGTCTACATTAATCTTATTATTGCGGTGGATGCTTTTTTGCATGCCTTTCTTTTTCCTTTTATCTCTTGCCATTTCATCTACAATTATAAGTATCCATCAATTCTTTTATATAAGTTCGTAAAGGAAGTAAATGTTTAGCCTACTTTGAGTGCACGATTGTCTATATTAATCTTATTATTCCGGTGGATTAGTACAATCATTAGAAACTCTCATTTTGTTGATTCTGCATTAAAACCTCCAAAAAGGGTTAATAAATTTAACCTGGTCTAATCATGACCTCGGTGTGGCTATATGGTAAGAAAGGTACACTGGGAGTACCGATAGATCTGAATGACGATTTATGAGCAAACATTATCTGGTCATAGGACCTTGAAGGCTGATTAAATGGTAATATGTTCAGTATTGAGGGCTATATTTGACAAAACAATAACTACTCGTTTGTTCTGCCACTCATAATAACCTTTAAATTTTCATGTGAGACGCACAACTTTAGTTCTGAGATTTATGATAAAAAATTATACCATAATTATGATCTGTAGCTTCACATGGCTATGAAAAGATGTAGGGAGATCAAGATTGACTGACTTGTAGGGTTCGCCTTACGTGAAACCACCATGGTTATATAAGGTTCAATTTTGTTTTATACATACATCTCCCTACATGTACAGTATGCAAGTGCTGAATTTGCCATTGAGGGAAATAGATTGGGTCCATAAATGCTACTATACTCAAAGCCAGTGGATCCAACTATGAGTCTTCTTCCACAGTTCAGTTAACTCAACTCTGACTGAAGTCCTATGAACCTTTAGGATGTCAGACGAATTCCAGCAATAAAAAGATTGGAGGAACAGACGTATTTGTTGTGACCACGATTGCTATTGGCGGAAGAACGTGCTGTATAGGTTTGGAAGTTACCTTTCATGCAGTTCTGGCTGGTTCTTAAGCAGATAAAATCCTAATTTTCTCGTGTTCGTAAGAATAAAAAGCTATGCACCTGCACATCTACTCCCGTAGTTATGGAGTAAGCGACGTGGATCTTGGAACTTGGACCCCTCATCTTCTTTTTCTTCTTAGTCTTCTTCTTTACCATGCTACGTTTCCCATAATAGTTTTCGATATTCCATTTTTATGACGATCTTTTACCAATCTTTATTATCTATTATGCTTCTCACCAAGAGCGCAATTAAACTTCCCTCCACATCGACAATTTAATTTCTTTTAATCTCTTTTTTTTTATTGTTTTAACAATCGTGAATTTTTCACATCCTTCAAACAAAATTGACGTAGAAAATGGGCTCCATTATCTCTTTTGTAAACAGAATCAGTATCGTCCAATTACTTTCTATATACACGTATTTTTCTCATATATTGTCCCATTCATTTCATAACTCTTCACTATAATTACATAATTCAACATGCATTAGATGAAAAACTGCTACTAAGTTGTAGAAAATTATCAGTTTGTTCAATTATATTACCTCTTTCAATTGCCAGACGTCTAGTGTGTTCTCAGCCCAGGCCAATAGTACTGTTTTAGGTTTTAGGGACAGAGTTGCATAGTCCTTAACCCTTCATGTCATCACTCGCTTTGCGTAATCCTCCTTTCAGTTATTCATTTGTATTACCAATCAATACAGGGTTATTCCCATAAATCTACCATTCGTCGGAAATCTAACAATGAACATCAAAAATTCATGTCTAACACTATCTATCCAGCTACAGTCTTCACCAGCCTAATTCCGTTGATTTCGTCAATCTTAATTGCTTCCTTTGGATCCAATAATAAATGATCTTTAAAGATTAAATCTTCGCTATTTGTTCTTGTTAACATACTTATCAATTAAAGTTTAGTCATCTAAAGAAAAGAGACCCTTCAGTTTATTCACACTCCACAGCTAACTGGATGTTATAGTTATAATTTCATAATCCATGAAATCTCTGCACGAGGGAAATAAACGGTGGTGACGACAGTAACATTATAAATGTTAGCTTATAGTTATAGATTATATGATCTTGATCAAGACATTGCATTCCCTAGAGTACGCCTATGTTACCGATGGCAGCACTAGAGGATTAATACGGTAGTTTTAGCTAAAATTATCTAGGCAAAACTATATTATGTCCTTTATGTGAGAAGTGAGCTATAGAGAAAACATGTGAAAGAGGCTGATTATTAGAGTAAAAACAAATCATGTTAGATAACCGTGGCGATTTTCTGAAGTTTTCATATAATTGGCCATTACATTTGCATAAAGACAGAATCATGTCATTCGATAAACGAGAAGTAATATTAACCTTTGAATCATATAGCTAAATATTGCTTTCACTGGGTATTTAGTCCTCGTTATATAGCTTAATATATATATATATATATATATATATATATATATATATATATATATATATATATATATATATATATATATATAAAAGAGATTTTGACGAAGGAAAAATCTATTTTTCGTTGAGATAGCCCTGTCGTTCGGATGGAAGTTCCCTTCGGCTGCTTTCTACTGATTGATTGATTGTTAGAATGTTTTCAGGCATCCTGACATCTAAGGTCATTGACGCCGGTGCTTCCTACTGTATAATATTTCTGCGACTGATATTATAAGAGAATTACCGTCAGGAATCACGGGGTTCTAACCCCCGGAACGACTATCCGAAGATATCGTGTATAATCAGGGACGTATCCTACGATAACCATAGATATCTGCACCCCGAATAGACCTTTCCCAGTCTAATCCTCTAAGGGGAAGGATAAGTGAGGAGCCGTTACATATCATATCGCGTTTCGGTGCTCCCATATGATCCTGCCGCTTCATTCCACATCACAGCGGAGCTACTGTGAAATAGAAGCCTCCAACGAGTAAAGGGATAGGAGAGAAATGAACTAATGGGCAGGCCATCAGGACAACAATTTTTTCTATGTCAAAATCCCTTTTTTGGGCTTGAGTCATGTCGTCCTGATGGAAGTGTACCAGAGAATTATCTATACGCTTGATCTGCCGTCAGTAACGGCAGTGTCGGTAAGACTGGCAGCAAAGTCAAATGACAGTAGTTTCCACAGAAACATCATGCCGTAAGAAAAGGTTGTGGCAGTATAGGGCACACTGCCTAAACAGAGACGTATCACTATGGTATGACCAAGAAATAATAATAAAGAGGTATGGTGATGGTTCTATAAGACCAGAGCCCTGATGGGATTAGGCCTCACCACAACAATTGCAAAAACACAGCATTATAAATAGAATTAAGTTCGATGCCAGTAACAGAAAGACTCACCACTGAGAGGTGTAATGACATAAAGTAAAAAATGTTACTACTCAATCTAGAATTCTCAGTGGCTAGGATACGGCAGCGAACAGCTGTCAGCGCACCGACAGAAAAAATTCACCCTTCACAAAGGGTAACACAATATAGCTGCTGTAAGCCAGCATGAAAAAAAATGAATGAACGTAGCATAATGGACCAACGAACACGCCGTCGAAGGATAGGCTAGGCCTGGATAGGTCAAGTCATAAGAAAAATCCCAGAGGCTAAAAGAAAATGCAGTATGACAGCTAGCAAACCAACTGAAAAAAGATAAGTGAGCTCGCCCTTCGCAAAGGGAATCTCTAAAAAACTGCGCCCTTCTAGCCCTAAGAGATCTCAGATGCTTGTAGCACGATGGCCACGAGTCTAAACGGTCAGAATTCCCAGAAACGCCGACAAGTGGAACAAAAATCTTAGAAACTAGAATGACTGAGTAAAA
>NC_090742.1:134510795-134513295 GCF_036898095.1 Palaemon carinicauda | reverse complement strand
TATATATATATATATATATATATTTATATATATATATATATATATATATATATATATATATATATATATATATATATATATATATATATATATGTATATATATATACACACACACATATATATATATATATATATATATATATATATATATATATATATATATATATATATATATATATATACATATATATATAAATATATATAAATATATATATATATATATATATATATATATATTCATATATATATATATATAAATATATATATATATATATATATATATATATATATATATATTTATATATATATATATATATATATATATATATATATATATGTATACATATATATATATATACAGTATATATATATGTATATATATATATATATATATATATATATATATATATATATATATATTATATATATATAATATATGTAAAGTATATATATATATATATATATATATATATATGTATATATATATATATATATATATATATATAGTATATTTATATATATACATATATATATATATATATATATATATATATATATATATATATATATATATATATATATATATATATTATAAACTTTTCGCTTCTAGCAAGCATTAGTTTTAGTATAAACAGAATAGCAAGAAGACTTGGAATAACCTCTTCTTTATTTCACACAAAACCAGCGTTTGGGGTGTCTATTGCCATTATCACTAGGATATAAAAAACAATGAAATACGGTAATATTTGAGCCACACAACCTTGCTCTTCCAAGCATTGAGACGGCGGAAAGAAAGAAATTAGGAAGTTGCTTGTCATGCCATCGGGGAATTTTGTGGAGAGTCATCACTGAGCCTTGGTTAGTAAATGTCTTTTAGGAATGTTACATACTACTCTTTCACGCGGTCTGCATCCCCCTATCTAATTTTTCGATAGAGCTCTCTTCTTTTCCTCCAACATCACCGAGATCCCTGGCTTGGTGGACAGAGGTAGGAGGGATGTTGAAGAAAAATGCGATCAAAGTCCTTTGACACCAATTGCTAGGCTTCTACAGTCGACTGTTCCTGGTAGATAAGTACACTCTAGGATGGGCAGTCATCGACTTCTTGTCATTGAGAAAGCTTGTACTTCAAACGAAGTTCGGAATAGAAATAGTACAATATCTGCAGATTCCCATCAGTGTGGAAGACTTCATGGTTTCAGTGGCTCTGAGAGAAACATACATTGAAGTACCCATACATCGGTCCTTTCAATAGTACCTCTATTTCTCCCTTGACGGCACGGTGTACACGATTAAATGTTTTGGACTAAGTACTGCTCCTTAGCTGTTCACTCAGGTGTTCACCTAGGTAGAAGGTTAGCCCACTTGCAAGGCATATGTCTGTTGATGGATCCCAAAATGTGACAGATTCTGGCCTCCTTTGCGGGGAAGTTGCTACAGGGTCGGGTTCGACTGATTGCTTTTGCAGAAGTTAAATTACTTGCATGCTGATAGACATGGCAGTAACAAGTGTCTTTTAGTAAGACGACCTCAGCAGATAGCTGGAGGTAGCACAACAATTTCTATCCAAGAGAGAAAATTCAGTTTGGCGCTAGTATTCTTCCAGGCCACCTTTCCTTGCTGAGGAAGCTCATTACTCACACACAATCCCAACACAGATCAATGGTCAAACTCCAGTAAATTCCCCTTCCTTCTTGTTCCAGTGCGACAGAAGGCTTGGGACAATCCTATCTATTGGCTGAACATGAAAAACCTCATCAGGGAAGTCCCTCTCAACTCTGCCAAAGAACATGCATCTGTACTCAGATCCAAAGAACGACCTTGACTCAGGGGTGCAGGTGGAAGAGGAAACATATCATCAATGGGCTGGAAGAAGAGAGGTCTCTCTAGCACTGCAAACATTCCAAGAACATTAATGAGGCATTCAGAGAGTGTTGTTGTGATAACACCACCTTAGTAGCTTTTGTCAAGTACCGTGCCCAACCTGTGAGCTGACGAAGCATATGCACATTGGGGCAGCATTCCAAACCATAATGTTGTCAGTCAGGTACATTCCAGGGAAGAGAAGTGTCTAGCACACACACTCTGTCACATTTTCCCCATTCTACCGGCAAATCAACTGAGTGTTGACTATGTCAGTACTCAAAATAATGCTAGTGGCTTCCAGATGGCCACATGTTGAGTGATATCCCAATCTTCTAGTTATTTGATCCTAAGAGAACTCCCTATGACCGTCTTCTCTGTAAGTGGCCCTTCCAAAGGAAGTGGAAAGCCTTGAAGTTTGTATCTTCACAATAAAAGTCTTCTAGCATCTTCGAGCGAAGGAAATGCTCGGATGGAGCTTCGAATAATCTTGCGCTCCCTAGGACCTGAGGGCCTCACAGTGAGATGGGACCCTAGTTCTCAAGGCTCTTAATTTTTAATAATACCCATCCAAGCTGTAGAGAAAGTCGTCAGTCAAAGAACTCACTCTCAAAAATGTCTTTTGCTTCCTTATCAT
>NC_090742.1:134460795-134505795 GCF_036898095.1 Palaemon carinicauda | reverse complement strand
CATAGTACATATTATGAGGCATGAAATTGAACCCTAACAAATTTTTGCATTGAAAATGTTTTTTTTTTTTTTCAACTATAAATAACTCGATTAAAATTTTCTGCGATTTTGATTGAAAATTTACCTTTGAGGAACACATTCGATCTGTTTTTTCTTCAGTTACACAAAAAAGTTGGCCTAGAGTCCTATAAAATATTTGGTAATTATTTATTTTTGAAGAAATATTTTGATTCTTTCATTCGATTTTGTTTTGAGTATTACCTCCCTGTTTGGTCTTCAGTTGCTGTCTATTAAAATTCCTGATCCGGATATTAATCTCTGGCGCAGTTCCCCAGTTTTCCACAATTCTGAACATTTCTGTGAATCATCCTGTAGTTCTTACTAAGTAAGCAGTTAATTGTAACAGTATTGCCTTTTCCGCCATAGAGCTCAATATTTCATCGTATTCTAGGGGGTTTCTTCCGGCCGTGACCAGGTTTTGGAATGATGTACCTAACCTGGCAGTTAAATCAGTGGAACTTCAGAAGTGCAAAAGTGCTGCACATATTTTTATGTTGAACAGGCTGACATAAGTTTTTCTTCATAGCATATATAGGACAAATGTATTCTAACGTTGTTACTGATCGTTAAATGTTTTATATTTTTCATTCATTACCTCTCATATATAGTTTATTTATTTCCTTTATTCACTGGGTTATTTTCTCTGTTGGAGCCCTAGGGCTTATAGCATCCTACTTTTTCAACTAGGGCTGTAGATCAGATAGCAATAATAATAATAATAATAATAATAATAATAATAATAATAATAATAATAATAATAATAATAATAATAATAATAATAATAACATCCGCCAATTAATATTGTCAACATTTAACTAAAGTCTACGGAAAACGCTTCCCACTTTTCATATGCTGAATACAATAGATAGTGATCTTGATCCGTATCACTTACAAAATTTTCTGGGTTCCTCCGACTCATAATATCTATCCAATGTGAAAATCCAATGTGAAAATATGTTTTGACGTAATCTTTAAAATTGTGAAAAACGCAAATCCGGATCCGGTACTGGATAATCTCCAAAAGTTGATGGAGTCGTCCATGGCCAATGATCTATCTGTGGTGGGAATTTCGTTAAAATCCGTTAATTTGTTTTGAATTAATTTTTGAAATTGTGAAAAACGCAAATCCGGATCTTGATCCAGATCATCTCCAAAATTTAATGAGGTCGTCCATGACCTAAGATATATCTGTGGTGAAAATTTCGTCAAAATCCGTTGAATACTTTTGACGTAATCCTCTACAAACAGAGACAAATAGATAAATAATCCTGTTTACAGAGGCACATACAAATAAATAAATAAATAAACTGACTCAAAAATATAACCTTCTATAATAATAATAAAAATAATAATAATAATAATAATAATAATAATAATAATAATAATAATAATAATAATAATATTATAAGAAAAAAAGAGAAAAAAAAATGAAATTATATGACTTCGAAATCAATGTCAATAAATAACTGGAGTCTCTTTTAATGACTGGTTAATGAAATCGATGAGGTTTCATATTTCATTGATGAACAAATCTAGTTCAGAGTTTTGATGCCGTTATGAAAGATTAACCTCACGTAAATGGATTTGATGGAAATTCATTAGATCGTTAACCTTTTTTTAACCATTCATAATTAAAATTGTTAATGAAAATTAATCAACTAAGTAATTCCTCATACGCCTAAAATATATAATAAAATAATATCACATCCATGTCTTACGAGAAATATTTCTTCTATCACGTTAAGATCTTTCCCAAATGACAATTAGTTTTCAGGTCAGCCACGTGTCTGAACTAATTGGAAAAGTTCTGTTCGTGTTATTTTCAGAACAGAACATGAGAGAGATATTATAAGAAAACCTTTATGATTTTATACATTGAAATTTCTAATTTCTAGGAGGGCTTAAAAACAAAACTGTGTCACAGTGTTGACTGATTATATACATATACATACATATATATATATATATATATATATATATATATATATATATATATATATATATATATATATATATATATATATACATACAAGTATATATATAAGTATATATATGTATATATATATTTATATATATATATATATATATATATACATATATATATATATATATATATATATATATATATATATATATATATATATATATATATATATATATATCATTGCCTTGTCAATTGCAATACAATATGTCCACAGAATATTATGAGAAGATGAAATCACCATTATAAAAATTTTATATCTCTCTCTCTCTCTCTCTCTCTCTCTCTCTCTCTCTCTCTCTCTCTCTCTCTCTCTCTCTCTCTCTCTCTCTCTCTCTCTCTTTTCATGATCAGATATTATGGAATGTATATTTCTCACAGATATGTCTTATATATTTTTCCAATGACAATAATTTCATGTTACTTGTTTTCTGAATACTGTTTTATTTCATACGTTAAAGGTACAAAAACGAAGATTAAACAATGGCCTATGGAAATAGAAAATAAATTCAAAATTAAATATGTTCTTTACTTCAAAACGTATGTTATTAACTACACTTGGTTAATCATCATTGTATGAACACAAACTTTGGCAGATACAGGCATGCAGAAATACTAAGGATTCATTTACCTAACTGAGCTTTTTAAGACATAAAAATTATCTTGATGATTACATGAAAATCCGTCTTTCCCCTAAGTCAAATATAATAACACAAAAATATACTTATAAACAAAACTTGATATTCATAACCTTTTTCGACTTTAAATTTCCCAAGTCTCTAAAACAAACAATTAAGCGCCTGAGTAACTTTCGTTGAATAATCATAATGACTCATTACCCCAACTTCTCTCATATCTGATGAATAGTAAATCCATGTTTGCCTGTAGTGGTGTTTACAAATCATCACTCATGACTTACTTCAAGAACGGTTCGATGAACAAGACATTTGATGAGAATACTCAGCAAGTCTGGCTCCACATAATATATAGGAAAATTGTTTGGAATATCTTGTGCCGGCGAGCAGTTAGTTTGTAACTGAGAGACACTTGTGATTGCAACTGAACTTTATTTGGCTGGAGCTTGAGTATTCATACAACCGGTTCCAGTCAAGAACGACACGAAAATTCAAATACAAAAGTGCAGGAAAATACAGGAATAAACAAGTTATCAATGAGAGGTGAGAGCGATAACAATATATGAAAAAATAAATAAATAAATAAATAAAAAATAAGAAATACCGTTACAGTGTTCGAGCGTTGATTTATAGACGAATAGTTCACGAAATTCATTATATCATTATATCTGGAAAATTATTTTGATATGCATGTAAACTTTAGTTTCTCTTTCGTAGACCACACAGCAGTAATTAACCATGTCAATATCCATTATTATTATTATTATTATTATTATTATTATTATTATTATTATTATCATTATTATTATTATTATTATTATTATCAAGCTAAACTACAACCCTAGTTGGAAAAGCAAGATGCTACAAGCCCAAGGGCTCCAACATGGAAATATAGCCCAGTGAGGAAAGCAAATATGGAAATAAACTACAAGAGAAGTAATACAATCAATATAAAATACTCTAAGAAAAGTGACAACCCTGAATTAGATCTTTAATGTATAAACTCTAAAACTTAAAAAAAACAAGAGGAAAATAAATAAGATAGAACAGAGTCCCCGAGTGTACCTTAGAGCAAGCGAACTCTAATAAAAAAAACAGTGGAAGGCCATGTTACAGAGGCTATGGCACTTTACAAGACTAGAGAACAATGGTTTGATTTTGGAGTGACCTTCTAGAAGAGCTGCTTACCATGGCTAAAGATTCTCTTCTACCCTCACCAAAAGGAAAATAACCACTGAACAATTAAAATGCAGTAGATAACTCCTTGAGTGAAGAATTGTTTGGTAATCATAGTATTGTCAGGTGTATAAGGATATAGGAGAATGTAGGAAGAATAGGCCAAACTATTCGGTGTATGTGTAGGCAAAGACAGAATGAGCCGTAACCAGAGAGAGGGATCTAATGCAGTACTGTCTGACCAATCAAGGGACCCAATAACTCTCTAGCGGTAGTACGGTTCATATTTACATTTGCGTATTGGTTTTCGATACTGAAGAAGTAATCTACTGTTAATCTGATTTACATGGATCCTTCTTTACTATGGCTTTAGGAAGAGATATATTTTCCCACTAAAAATTATGAAAACTCATCTTGAAGAAAGAATAAAGGACACGCCACGCAAGTTATCTGGAATAGGAGTGACATAAGACACAGTAATAAGATTATATATATATATATATATATATATATATATATATATATATATATATATATATATATATATATATATATATATATATATATATATATGGATTTCGCATATTTACGGTAACAAACACACACACACACACACACGCACACACACACACACACATATATATATATATATATATATATATATATATATATATATATATATATATATATATATATATATATATATACATGCATTGGCACGTAAAATATGTGCAATTATATGCATATGTATGCATGTTTATACATGTTTATAATTCATTACCATCATATCAGTGAATTATGCAATTAGGTGTATATCCATCTTTGTAGGCTATATACATTAACATGTGTGGAGGTATATAAGCCTATATATGTTTTTGTAAATACGAAAGTTAAGAAAAATATTATTGAAGATAAATGGTACAAAGAAATTGTTGAATCAGTAGAACTTCAAAAGTTCAAACTTGCAGCAAATGTTCTAATGTTGAACAGCCTGACAGAAGTCTTTATATAGTCATACATGAATTATGTTTTCATGTTCCTAATGTTTTTTTTTTCTTAAATATTTCATTATAATTTTTCATTACTTCTTATACCGTTTACTTATTTCCTTGTTTCCTTTCCTTACTGGGCTATTTTTTCCTGTTGGAGCCCTTGGGCTTATAGCATTTTGCTTCCCCAACTATGGTTGTAGCTTGGCTAATAATAATAATAATAATAATAATAATAATGATAATAATAATCGGAAGGACTAAAAGCAAAAAAACCCTGACATCTGAGATGCATCTTCAAGCGGTTCCATATCCTTCTTTGATAAAGTTGATCTTCAGCAAAATCTTTTTGAACGAAGGCATGACTTCACTCAATTAGACTTAAACGACTGGACACTTGGTTACATATATTAAAGGTGATTATTCCGGGTGTTTAGAAGAACTCTTTTTGGCTGTAAGATTACTTTACATCGCTGACGCAAATCCGCGAAAAACACGTTTTCATTCCTGAATAATAGGAAAGAAAAAGAAACCGCCTTGTAAACAAACTTTCAATGAAAACATGTAATGCTAATGAAACGCTCGTGTAATTAGCAACATAAGCAGCTCCTCCTCTCTTCGGAACAAACCTAATTACGGGTCATTAAGTTTTAATCGGAAATTGTTGCCCAGCGCAAGAAGGATGATATGATAATCAGCCAAGTAAACTGTTTGTCTGAATTGCTAATGATTTTCTGAATTGAACATTTCATGCTATTTTAAAATATTTTTAATATATATATATATACATATATATATATATATATATATATATATATATATATATATATATATATATATATATATATATATAGCTATAAATATCAAAATAGGCAATAAAAGGTTATATATATATATATATATATATATATATATATATATATAAATATATATATATATATATATATATATATATATATATATATGTATATATATATATGAATACTTATTTATTTATTTATGAGAGTGCATCATAACATGGAAATAAAGAAAATTATATAAAGTTTCCAAAATTTTGTATTAGTGATTTTCCAATTTGTTATTTATCCTACGATATAAAATAGTTAAAAAATCATAAAATGCATTAGAAAAGTAATAAAAAGAAGCTCTCCTATCTATCTGTTTTTTACCCCATTCCTAGTTCCAAGAAGTTAACTATATCGACCTGAGAATGGACACTAAACCATTTGTGATGAAGAGTAAATCTCACAGAAAAGACCACAATACAACATTACCTCCAAAGACATTACACTATAAATAAATAGATAGATAGATAGATAAATAGATAGACAGAAAATATATTATTATCATTATTACGAGCCAAGCTACAGCCCTAGTTGGAAAAACAGGATGCTATAAGCCCATCTCCAACAGGGAAAAATAGTCCACGGAGGAAGGGAAATTAGGATATGAATAAAATACATGAGTAGTAATGGATAATATTATATATACAGTATATATATATATATATATATATATATATATATATATATATATATATATATATATATATATATATATATATATATATATATATATATATATATATATATATATATATATGTGTGTGTATATATATACACATATACATATATATATATATATATATATATATATATATGTGTGTGTGTGTGTGTGTATATATATAGACATATACATATATATATACATATACATACATATATATATATATATATATATATATATATATATATATATATATATATATATATATATATATGTGTGTGTGTGTGAGTATATATAGGCATAAGATTACACTCAATCAGTATCCTATTTTATAATCTAAAGATCTCTGAAATTTGAACCAATTCAGTTATTCCGTTTTCTATTTATCATCTTCTATACACTATACTTCCAAAAGCATTAAACATAATTTCAGCTGAAAATCATATATCAAAGGAGTTATAAATTTATGTTAATCAATAACCACTTGATATAGTTTTGTCAAAACAGTCCTGTGGTGATAGAGTAAATGAAGAGGAAGAATAATCCTAGTGTCTTTAACCAAAGGCTTAAAACGGAGAACCTAAAGAAACTGCGAAAATACGAAGGTTATTGTAGGAAACACATGGACGCCACTTAGGCAATTACCTTCAATGAAAATTGCATCAGAGAGGAGCTATGTCCCAAAAGCGTATATCCTTTTGTAAATTCGATCGAAAGTAGCCTCATATTTTCATGGTTTTACCGTTGTTGGGTTGGGGGTGTTGTTACACTAAAAACTAAATCTAGATAGAAATCTTTTTCTTATAATTCTTTTCGAGGAACTGTGCTAATATTGCCGCTGTAAAAATATAGAAAATGAGCCTCGGATGAAAAACAAGACCTTAAAAATGACATTGCACAATTAAGGAAACGAATTTTCAGATGAAATGCTTCACAAGGGGCGGAGACTTTGAAGTAAGTAAAATAATTTTAAACACGTTACCTAACGACCCACAGCGATATTTTAGTCACCAAAACACAACCTCCCGTGGATGGCATGAAAACGAACTTACAAATACAATAAGAAGTAAAAATAGTGTTCTTCATATAAGTAACAATGGTACTTTATTTTTAAACCAGGAACAAATGTCTGATTGATATATTCATAAATTTCAACTCCGAATTTTCAAATGTTTTTTGTTCATGTAAATAAGATATATTCTAATGGTTTACCATTGTGTACCTTTTATGTAAATATTTCCAGCTTTATTTCTGCTCCCACAGATTTCTGTGCAAACAAACTAGTTAGTACCAGACAACGTTCCTATCCAAACACTGACCAGCAAACTGGTGATCCTAGAGGGACCTCTGTTTGCCTGTACAGTGTGGTTAACTGAGCCAGACACCATCGTCACATGATACGAAACTCTGAAGGGTCAACTACGGTCCTCCTTCACTATGACCCCAGCCCTCTGAACCAAAATATTTCTGGACAACATAGGGATGGCAATATCAATGACATCACATATCTGATGACTATATAACAATACTTACTACTGACACCCAAAAAGAGACGACGCTGGACATAGCGTGCGAAGTCCTCTTGATGAAGTCACAACACAAAATAGTTACAGAAATTCCCATTGCATCCACGATATCCACCTGGTTTAGACATTGGCATAGCTCAATCAACTATCTATAGTTGTGGCCACTATACACCCATATCCTTTAAGTGACGAAGAAACAGACACCAATCGAGATTCTCCTCATCGTTCCCATACACCGCTCAAGGAACCGGCGTTTTATGAATCAACCAGAACACCAGATAATATAGCCTGGAAAACCGGAGGGCCTGGATATTCTGGAGTGAAGATTGAAAGTGCGAACAAGGGTGAATGATGTCAACGGCCAGACTGGTTGCTTGGGATTTGCTGTATTTTCATCAGGAACAGAAAAAAAGACTCACATGTCTCTTCATCAATGATATGTCCTACACGAATTTTCTTGTCAATACGGGTTCATGTAAATCATTTGTCTCAGCCACCACGAATAAACAACTGAATCCATATTCCAATACTTTACACTTATCATAATTAGCAATAAATATGTATGAAGTCAACTGCTCACTGGCAAACTATAGAGTTGGATATTCATCACTCCAGATGTCACATTTGCACTACGTTGAGGAGATTTCCTAAAGGCACACACTATCTGGTACACACAATCCAGCAGCAACTCATTCAAAGAAACACCCCTATAGCCCAATCACTTTAAGGGCATCAGCAAGTTCTATACTGGGCCCAAATAGTACCAAACAATGCTAACATAAATAACCACCTTAAAGGTTATGAATATTCTCGAAAATCGATCCCCTGAAGAAATATTATCAAGTCCAGGTAGCAAAAGAGGATGTATAAATGATAATAATCATCAACTCTTCAGGACATCAAGAACGCAAAGCTAGTCACCAAGGAGATCAAAGAAAAAAAAAGATTAACTGCCTGATGATATGAATCTAAATGGGCGAAAATTATGGTAGAATTTCTAGGTCATTGAAGAAGTCAATAATGTGTTTAAATCTCTCCCGATGAAGGTCCAACCATTGTCGATTTTCCAGGGCCAGGAAACGTTAACGCACTGCAAATATGTGTTGGTATGATCAATTACTATCACTATTATTCTCCCTAATAAGAATCATCCAAAAAACTTGAAACATTATTCTGGTCAGATATGCAAGAAACGATATTTTGAGAAACAAAAGCTTATATAGACAGTGACTAAACCACTTGGCCACGAAGAAAGAAAAAAAGTCAATGACAATTCTTCTGTACTTATACCTCTCGAATTCAGGTGTTTTGTACTTAGAATTGAAATCAACCCATCTTCACCATCGTAGCTAATTGGTAGTTTTTTATTTGGCATACGATTAATGATATATTTTGCACATTTCAACGTGTTTTTCATATCAAAATAAGCCATATATATTTTTGATACATTAATGTGTGGATTCTCTTAACGACCATGGGATCAGAGCCCCAGGCGAAATCACACAAAAACAGGGGCTTGTGACCGACCGAGAATCAAGCCCTGGTCCGGCAAGCTTATATAGACAGTGACTAAATATGAAAAACACGTCTAAATGTGCAAAATTTATCATTAATCGAATGCCAAGTAACAAACTACCAATTAGCTACGATGGTGAAGATGGGTTGATTTAAGTTCTAAGTACAAAACACCTGAATTCGACAGGTGTAAGTACAGAAGAATTGTCATTGACTTTTATCTTTCTTCGTGGCCAAATGGTTTAGTCACTGTCTATACAAGCTTGCCGGACCAGGGTTCGATTCCCGGTCGGTCACAAGCTCTTGTCTTTGTATGATTTCGCCTGGGGCTCTGATCCCGAAGTCGTTAAGAGAATCCAGACATTAATGTATCAAAAATATATATGGCTTATTTGGATATATATATATATATATATATATATATATATATAATTATATATATATATATATATATATATATATATATATATATATAATATATATATATATATATATATATATATATATATATATATATATATATATATATATATATATATATATATATATATATATATATATAATTATATATATATATATATATATACATATATATATATATATATATATATATATATATATATATATATATATATATATATATATATATATATATATATATATATATATATATATATATATATATAAAGTATATTTACGGTCTTGGTCTCACTACCTACTACTCTCTTCTTCTTAGTTGATTCAGAAATGATGGGGAAAAGGGATTGTGTTGCTCTTGGTGCTGCTGTTATACTATGGTCTTTAGAGCTTTTGTACTTATGACTAAATTCATTCTACAGGGAAATTTTATTTGAACTTAGTTTTTGTTAAAGATGATAGAATCCCAAACAATGTGTTTTCCCAAGACCATAAGTAAAATTAAAAAAAAAGGAATTAAGATTTTTTTTTCATTAACTATGACTCACCTTTCAAAACTTAATAAAAAACTAAAAAAAAATTAATGTAAACCTCAAAGACAAGCTTCGGTTATCATTGTGTGTCTCCATTTCTTTATAAATATAAGTACGGTCCTTAGTTTACAATGAATCATAGAATAGTTGTTTGACGGTTTGCTTAGATGAACTTAAATTGCACCTTAGGACACAAGTTATGTCGGCCATCTAGTGTGATTTGTAGGTTGGACTTAATACTTATCTATTGATATGTATATACACACACACACACACTCACACACACACACACACACACACATATATATATATATATATATATATATATATATATATATATACATATATATATATATATATATATATATATATATATATATGTATATATATATGTATATATATATATATATATATATATATATATATATATATATATATATATATATATATATATACATATATATATACATATATATATATATATATATATATATATATATATATATATACATATATATATACACATATACATATATATATACACATATATATATATATATATATATATATATATATATATATATATATATATATATATATATATATATATATATATACATATATATATACATATATACATATATATATATATATATATATATATATATATATATATATATATATATATATATATATATATATATGTGTGTGTGTGTGTGTGTGTGTGAGTGTAGGTATGTATGCATTCCATCCATTCACTCAATGTAAGGGTGATTATTTTAGCCCGGCAATAGAGGGAGGCAGAAATTTATAGTCGAACAAAATTGCCTGGCTAAAATAATCACCCTTCCATTGTATGAATGAACAAGAGGGAAATATACTTCTATAAATCTAAAGGAGTCAGTATTTCCTAAAATACAAATGAAGCCTTTTTAGATATAAAAAGAATAAAGAATTATTTTTCTATTGCAAAATTAGAATCCAAAGATTAAGATTTTACGAAATGATAAATAACAAATATCTTTTTCAGAGGTTTTAAACCAGGGGAAAAAATACTGTCCTCACTTCACTCCGCATTCTCTACACTACAGGTATAAACATAATAAAACATTAAATTGCATTATAGCGCACCGTGCCGGTTGACCCTCATTATAGCGCACCGTGCCGGTTGACGCCAGGTTTATTTTTCTAATGAATCATACTTTTTAAAAAACAATTTATATATAACATCACATTCTAATAACTTCTACAAACTTCTGTACTGATATAGCAGTGCATATTTAAAACAAAATGAACAAACTTTCAAATTAACATATAAGCCTCCTCTGCCGCCCAGGAAAAACCATAGATAAAAAACAAAATCTCAAGTTTTGAAAAAACTATGGAAACCTGTGTATCCACGGCAATAATGCAGAGTAACTCAAATTTGAGTGGTGGAACCTCACTCTTGTACTACTAATAAATAATAATGATAATAATATTAATAATAAATTCGACTTGCTCGGGCTAGCGTGCGCTAGAAAGTGACCACTTACTAAATACCTCTTCAAACATTGAATACGTTTCACCCAACACTAAATTCTCATTGGCCACTGCCTACATAACAACTGAACTTAAGTAACAAGACACTTAAGATCTGCTTACATGTCGTTAGGACAATTATTTTTCGCTATACTTCGTAACGCGAAAAAATTCTAGTCCTCACTTCACTCCGCATTCTCTACACTACAGGTATAAACATAATAAAACATTAAATTGCATTATAGCGCACCGTGCCGGTTGACCCTAGATAATACCAAAGAAAGGGAGAGAAGGAAAAAAAAGGAGAGAGAGAAATAAATGCTCCGATTGAATGATTTACACATTTAACCTCTTTTTGAAGCCTTTGACAAACATGTTTACTTGAAACAGACTACCAACACTCGTGTCTATGAAGACACCTATCATTGACGTTATCGTTTGCGATGTTTGAACTTGTAGCCACAGTTTTAACAAAAAATTATGTTTGGTTACATTACAGGAGCTTTTAAAAAACTTCTTAAAGAGAAATCGATCAAAGAACAAAATCATTCCAGCTTCCTCTGCATCAAGCAAAATACATCAAATATGGAAAAGCATTTGTGATAACTTCCGATATCAAAAACTTCACAGTATTGGTGATTTAATTTTTTTTTTTTTCTGTTCAACTAAGAAATCTTCAAATTACAATAAACTTAATTCCCCAAATCTCATAAGAAAACCTTAATGATCTATCAAAATAATAAAGAAGTTTTTCAATATAGGAAAATATAATCCGCACGGATTCTGCAACACCATATTATCAAAAAGATCCTTTGTATGCACCGATCTACCAGCTTAATGTTTCACAGGTGCTTGCAAAGATTTAACAAGTGAATTTTCCGTTGGATCTATGTATCCCCTCATTTCATGCATGCACGTTATGGCATAAATAGCCTGATCACTGGAGATTACTAAAGCACCGGAATCTAATAAAAGAGTCATAAATAAAGCAACATACAATGGCATTTCGCTTTGCTCGTGACCATTATTGTAAGCTTCTCTTTGTTGAAAGACAAGTTGGTAGGCCTTGTCGGTGCTGTCATTCATCGATGATAGAATATGCTCATGACAACTGAGGTCCCCCAATTTCCTGTCCAAATTAGATGCCACCGTTAAAGACGACTGCTTGCATTTCATTGTAATCACGTTCCTGGAAAGCAGATTCCAAAAATAAAACATTGTACATATATACTTATAATTTCAAAAACCTTTACCTTCTATATCAAAGTTAAATTTCAGCGAAAAATTTCCCTCTTTGCCGTGTGTAATAACCTTTTGTTACGTAAACACTCAAAATTTAACAATAAAGCTTCCCTCGTTAATATCAACAGTCAAGATGGAGAGGACTTTCACTCTGGAATATTCTACTTAAGAATTTTTACCTCCATTTTATTAATAACTTTTGGTATAAAGCACCAATTCTCAAGTTAAAGCATCAGTTCCCTCTGTACCGGGACACCAATATTAGAGATTAAAAACCTCAACATATTTTTAAAAGTAGCAAAACAGTCTAAAGAATGAATAACTCTCACAAGTCCATAACTCTGAAAAATGTAAGCAAGAATTGACCATTCATCCATGTTAGTTGACAACACTTCAAAATATCCACTCTTTTGTACTCTTTCTGGGCTTACATACATTGATGACCTGAACAGTGTATTCAGTACAAGTTTAAATTCTTTGGTTTTCTATGATTTCCAAATCTGGCTTTTTGCTACCTACTTGCATTAAAATCGAAAATCTTTTATCTGAAACAACGTTCAAACATAGCCAAAGTACTTAACATAATTCTGTCGACTGCCTCCTGCTCCTTCATGTTTAATTTTAAAAAATTCATTTGCTGTCCAGTTTTCAACCACTCTTTTCATGATAAAAAAAATGCGCTGTATTCATCGCGAAAAACTTCAGAATTACTCCAAACCTACTACTGAGGTGTCACAACATATAAATTTCCCAACACCAGAGGCGTCACAATATAACTATTAAATCTGAGGAGTCACAATATAGCGGTAAATTTCCTATGTCTGAAGTGTCGCAATATAGCGGTAAATTTCCTATGAGGCGTTGCAATATATTGATAAGATTGCCTACATCCGAGGCTTCGCAATGTGATAAATTGCCTACATCTGATGCGTCACAATATAGTAATTAACTGCCTACATCTTAGGCGTCACAATAGAGTGATAAACTGCCTACATCTGAGGCGTCACAATATAGTGCTAAACTGCCTACATCTGAGGCGTCACAATAGTGCTAAACTGCCTACATCTGAGGCGTCACAATAGTGCTAAACTGCCTACATCTGAGGCGTCACAATATAGTGCTAAGCTGCTACAGTACATCTGAGGCGTCACAATATAGTGATAAACTGCCTACATCTTAGGCGTCACAATATAGTGATAAACTGCCTACACCTTAGGCGTCACAATATAGTGTAAACTGCCTACATTATAGGCGTCACAATATAGTGATAAACTGCCTACATTATCGGCGTCACAATATAGTGATAAACTGCCTACAACTTAGGCGTCACAATATAGTGATAAACTGCCTACAACTTAGGCGTCACAATGAAGTAATAGGTTAAATAAGTCTGATGAAAGTATATAGTTAAAGTAACGACCAAAATAAAAAGAATGAATTTCTGCGTCAAAACGTGATCTCAACCAGAGCATCTGATATTTCTTCATTAAGTTCTCAACTAGCTTTGCTCAATATGTAAAAATACAGAAATACTTTATCGTTTACATTTTAACAATACTTCTCACGACAAATTTCGTGGAAATTATGTAACAGACAATTCTGTCCAAAAGATATTCGTTAAAATAACGTTTTTGTTAATTCAGAAGGTTTGGCATCTAAACAAGATCTTTAACGACATAGTTTATCCTAATACTGTAGTTACAAAATTTGCCTTCAATATTCGTCCTCTGTAAACCTTTCCAAATACAATTTAAGAGTCTGAAAACCAAATATACTTTCTTGTAAAAAAAATCCAAATCTTGAAGCTTTTAAAAGTAAATAACTAGCATCCGATGCCCCTTCAAAACAACCATCCGCAGCTATGCCATCATCTAAAAATACTTCAATCTTCACTTCCTTAGATCTCCAATATCTAACAGACTTAAGAACTTTAGTAAAGATGTACCGCCGCTTTCAAAAATATCTAAAGATAATCCATTATAAAAAACCTTTTACATTTTTCCCCAATGAGAAAGATATTGGCAACGTTTTAATAGATTTCTATGCGATAAGCAGACTGTAGACTGATTAAATCCTTAAAAAGTTTGTAATAAAAAACCAGCCTTTGCTAACCATTTCCATTCTTGGTCACCGTCAAAGGAATTATTTCTTAGTTTTTCTGATACCAGTGTCACCCATTCTCTTTTAATAAACTCTGATTCGTCCCTTTCTGACCTATTGTTACCCAATCCAACAACCACATTAACGGTTTTGAAATGGAATTTTATGATTGACCTTTTAGACGTCAATGACTATCCCAATCTAATTCTGTTCAATGTATTGTGAATAACTACAACCAACAGGCGATTAAAAACAATAAAATAAAATAAACACAATGTTCCAATTTCCATGTACCAACTGTTGAGTATACAAAATAAAGACAGCTATATTTTCACTTATCTTTTCGACGTCTTTCTTGGTACGTTCCCGGCTCCAATGTCAACTCTCGGCCTTTATTGAGCTCTAGACCTCTTCCATCAAAGTTGATATGAATCCACACTTTAACTCGATATTTAACTAGCTTGACACTTTCGACGATGCTGCTCTTTGCGTACTAACTCGTTTCTGCAGCAGTTTTAGATGTTCCTTGTCCTCCAAGTTGATAAACAATCGCATCTAATGCTAACATTTTCGTATCAGTTTCCTCAAAATAACGCGATGCTCATTCAAATGGATTTCCATCATACTTTAACGAGGTGCGGATACTTGTTGAATATTCTGCTGGAAATCGGATAATAGATTGTCCATCACTTCTTGAAACGGTTTCAGCATTCTGATTGCTAGCGTGAAAACACTATTCACATCTGAAGCTGTATTTGACCCTGCCTGGCGTCCTGGCTAATAAATTCGACTTGCTCGGGCTAGCGTGCGCTAGAAAGTGACCACTTACTAAATACCTCTTCAAACATTGAATACGTTTCACCCAACACTAAATTCTCATTGGCCACTGCCTACATAACAACTGAACTTAAGTAACAAGACACTTAAGATCTGCTTACATGTCGTTAGGACAATTATTTTTCGCTATACTTCGTAACGCGAAAAAATTCTAGACCAAAAATCCCAAGTCCACTAATTAATCCTCCCGGAAATTAAACGACCTTTTTTCCCAAGGCGTTGTTATTACCTGAAGATGAATGAGCTAATGAAGGATTGTCCTTGCAGTTCTGGAAAGTCTAGAGATGACGGTAAATTTGCTTTCGTTTAACAAGATCAGGAATATTGCGAAGCAGAAGGATATATAAGAATATAATTTTTTTTTTATGATTTTAATGATGATCGCCATTATAGAAATTACATTTTATAACTATTACCGACTACTATTTGAGGTATGATTATTCTATTTCCATTTTCAACGCCAGTGAATGGAAAATGTAACAAGAATAATTTGATTTTATACTCTTTATGGTTAGTGGCCTCATGATTCTGTTAATATCCGAAGAATATTCTTTAGATATTGGGTTCGTTCAATATTTGTTATCAGGAATACAAGCAGTAACTATCTAATTATGAAAAATCAAAGCAAATAGTCCTAATCTTACCTGACGATCCTATCATTTGCTTATAACTTTAAACCAGAGACATCCTAATTATCTGGAGTATTATATCAAGTGAGATAGATTGCAGGATGCTAAGAACTCAACATAAGATGGATCATTAGGCCTAATGAAAAATTTTGTTCTCTCTCTCTCTCTCTCTCTCTCTCTCTCTCTCTCTCTCTCTCTCTCTCTCTCTCTCTCTCTCTCTCTCTCTCTCTCTCTCTCTCTCTCTTAATATATATATATATATATATATATATATATATATATATATATATATATATATATATATATATATATATATATATATACATATATATATATATATATATATATATATATATATATATATATATATATATATATATATACACACACTCACACACACTCATATATATATATATGTATATATATATATATATATATATATATATATATATATATATATATATATATATATATTTATTTATACACATCATACATACACACACACATATATATATATGTATATATGTATATATATATATATATATATATATATATATATATATATATATATATATATATATATATATATATATATTTATTTATTTATACACATCATACATACACACACACATATATATATGTATATATACATACATATACATATATATATATATATATATATATATATATATATATATATATGTATATATATATATATATATATATATATATATATATATATATATATATATATATATATATGCCCCCTGTGGCCGCGGGGGCATAAAACAATTAGAATAGCGCCAACGTTATCCCTGCGTGTCGTAAGAGGCGACTAAAAGGGACGGGACGAGGGGCCTGGGAACCCCCTCTCCTGTATAAAAAATCCTGTGAGACAGCAACAAAGAGATGGAGCTGGGGGGAGAGTGACTGCTCCCCACACTCTAGTTCTGGGGTGTTTGAATGTGCGTGGATGTAGTACGATAGAGAGTAAAAAATGTGAGATTGGAAGTATGTTTAGAAGTAGAAGGATGGATGTATTGGCCTTGTGTGAGACAAAGATGAAAGGAAAGGGTGAAGTGATGTTTGGTGAAATGTCTGGTAGAGTGTCTGGGATTGAAAGGGGAAGAGCGAGAGAGGGTGTGGCTTTATTGCTGAGTGAATGGATGACAGGTAAAGTAGTGGAATGGAAGGAGATATCATCTAGGTTAATGTGGGTAAGGGTTAGGTTGGGTAGGGAATGTTGGGCGTTTGTCAGTGCGTATGGGCCAGGTAGTGAGAAAAGTGAAGAAGAGCGGAATGAGTTCTGGAATAAATTAACTAGGTGTGTAGAAGGACTGGGTAGAAGGAATTATGTAGTTGTTATGGGTGACTTAAATGCTAGAGTGGGCGCTGGAGAGGTAGAAGGTGTCATTGGGAAGTATGGCGTACCAGGTGAAAATGAGAGTGGTGAGAGACTGGTAGATATGTGTGTTGAACAAGAGATGGTAATAAGTGCTAGCTTTTTTAAAAAGAAAGATAAGAATAAGTATACATGGGTAAGAGTGGCAAATGGAAGAGTAGTAGAAAGGGCATTAATGGATTATGTGTTGATAACTAAAAGAATGTTTGGGAGATTGAAAGACGTGCACGTGTTTAGGGGTATGGCTAACGGTATGTCTGATCATTTTTTGGTGGAAGGAAAATTGGTTGTAGCAAAAGAGTGGGGGAATAGAGTAGGTGGATGTAAAAGGGAGCTAGTGAGGGTTGAAGAGCTAATAAAACCGGGGGTAAAAAGTAAATATCAGGAAAGGTTGAAAATGGCATATGACGAGGTGAGAGTAAGAGAAACTGGTAAGTTAGAGGAGGAGTGGAAGTTAGCAAAAGAAAATTTTGTTGGGATTGCAAGTGATGTATGTGGCAAGAAGGTTGTTGGAGGCAGCATGAGGAAGGGCAGTGAATGGTGGAATGAAGGAGTGAAGGTAAAAGTGGAAGAGAAAAAGAGGGCTTTTGAAGAATGGCTGCAGAGTAATAATATAGAGAAGTATGAAAATATAGCGAGCAAAAGGTGGAAGTGAAGCGCAAGGTACGTGAGGCAAAGAGGGCAGCTGACCTGAGGTGGGGTCAGGGACTGGGTCAGTCATATGAAGAGAATAAGAAGAAGTTTTGGAAAGAAGTGAAGAGAGTAAGGAAGGCCGGCGCAAGAATTGAAGAGACAGTGAAAGATGGAAATGGAAGGTTGTTAAAAGGAGAGGAGGCAAGGAAAAGGTAGGGGGAATATTTTGAAAGTTTGCTGAATGTTGAGGATGATAGGGAGGCAGATATAATTGCTGTTCCAGGTGTTGAGGTGCCAGTGATGGGAGATGAGAATGAGAGAGAGATTACAATAGAGGAAGTGAGGAGAGCACTAGATGAAACGAGAGTAGGAAAAGCATCTGGTATGGATGGCGTGAAAGCTGAGATGTTGAAGGAAGGGGGTGTGACTGTACTTGAATGGTTGGTGAGATTGTTTAATTTGTGTTTTGTGTTGTCATTGGTACCAGTAGATTGGGCCTGTGCATGTATTGTACCACTATATAAGGGTAAGGGAGATGTGCATGAGTGTTGTAATTCAAGAGGTATTAGTTTGTTGAGTGTAGTTGGAAAAGTGTATGGTAGAGTACTGATTAATAGGATTAAGGATAAAACAGAGAATACAATCTTGGAAGTACAGGGTGGTTTTAGAAGAGGTAGGGGTTGTATGAATCAGATTTTTACAGTTAGGCAGATATGCGAGAAATATTTAGCAAAAGGTAAGGAGGTGTATGTTGCGTTTATGGATCTGGAGAAAACATATGATAGAGTTGATAGGGAAGCAATGTGGAATGTGATGAGGTTATATGGAGTTGGTGGAAGGTTGTTGCAAGCAGTGAAAAGTTTCTACAAAGGTAGTAAAGCATGTGTTAGAATAGGAAATGAAGTGAGTGATTGGTTTCCGGTGAGAGTGGGGCTGAGACAGGGATGTGTGATGTCGCCGTGGTTGTTTAACTTGTATGTTGATGGAGTGGTGAGAGAGGTGAATGCTCGAGTGCTTGGACGAGGATTAAAACTGGTAGGCGAGAATGATCATGAATGGGAGGTAAATCAGTTGTTGTTTGCGGATGATACTGTACTGGTAGCAGACACAGAAGAGAAGCTTGACCGACTAGTGACAGAATTTGGAAGGGTGTGTGAGAGAAGGAAGTTAAGAGTTAATGTGGGTAAGAGTAAGGTTATGAGATGTACGAGAAGGGAAGGTGGTGCAAGGTTGAATGTCATGTTGAATGGAGAGTTACTTGAGGAGGTGGATCAGTTTAAGTACTTGGGGTCTGTTGTTGCAGCAAATGGTGGAGTGGAAGCAGATGTACGTCAGAGAGTGAATGAAGGTTGCAAAGTGTTGTGGGCAGTTAAGGGAGTAGTAAAAAATAGAGGGTTGGGCATGAATGTAAAGAGAGTTCTATATGAAAAAGTGATTGTACCAACTGTGATGTATGGATCGGAGTTGTGGGGAATGAAAGTGATGGAGAGACAGAAATTGAATGTATTTGAGATGAAGTGTCTGAGGAGTATGGCTGGTTTGGATATGAATGTGTTGAGGTGGTTTGGCCATGTTGAAAGAATGGAAAATGGCTGTCTGCTAAAGAAGGTGATGAATGCAAGAGTTGATGGGAGAAGTACAAGAGGAAGGCCAAGGTTTGGGTGGATGGATGGTGTGAAGAAAGCTCTGGGTGATAGGAGGATAGATGTGAGAGAGGCAAGAGAGCGTGCGAGAAATAGGAATGAATGGCGAGCGATTGTGACGCAGTTCCGGTAGGCCCTGCTGCTTCCTCCGGTGCCTTAGATGGCCGCGGAGGTAGCAGCAGTAGGGGATTCAGCAGTATGAAGCTTCATCTGTGGTGGAAATGTGGGAGGTTGGGCTGTGGCACCCTAGCAGTACCAGCTGAACTCGGCTGAGTCCCTGGTTAGGCTGGAGGAACGTAGAGAGTAGAGGTCCCCATTTTTGTTTTGTTTCATGTTGTTGTCGGCTACCACCCAAAATTGGGGGAAGTGCCTTTGGTATATGTATGATGATGTATATATATATATATATATATATATATATATATATATATATATATATATATATATATATATATATATATATATATATATATATCACTTTCTCTCATTATTACTTATTAATATTTATGAAAATTATTTGTTTTTACCTAGTGATCAATGATTACGTATATGCAGTAGACACGTAGACACCTACGCCCAACACCAAACAGTTAAATGATGAAATTGAAGGAAAGTTCAAGATCCGGAACAGCAAAATGATTAGGCTACTTTTGATAATAAATTGAAACTTCTACTTCCATCGAAAGATTATAGGCATTTGTATTTAGAAAAAAAATACATAAGAAATGATTTCATAATGAAGAGAAATAAAGAAAGTTCTCATTTAGATTTCAATTTTAATGCTAAATTGTGTAATACTCTATATAAATTAACATAAAATAACTAATTATCATCTAGATTTCTAAAATAATAGGGTAAAAATATAAAATATCAATAGATATTCTGCTTCAAATAACTTGCTAAACTTGTATTGAAGTGTCTAAGGAAATGGGAAGAGAACAATAAGACATATCTTAATGGACAACGAGGTTAGCATTTACTTGTATGTGTTTGAATGAGGCATAGCCTTAAATGGTAGAATGAAAGGTGGTGTATTTTGCAAATAAGAAAAATTTTCACGGAGGCCATTAATGATTCCGTGCATCAACAGACTCAGAACTTTTTAGACTTCACCTCCGTGAAGTTTCAAGAAGCCATCGACTTTTTGAGTTCAAATGAGATATCAAGTTAGCTGAATCATGAGGATCAAAATGTTTGGAAATATCGAGAGAAGAAATGGTAAAAACAAAAATATAATTAGAAACTGCTAAGATGAGAAATTTTTAATCTTAAAGAAAAATCAAAGTCACTCTTCTTCTTCTTCTACATATTCCAGCATGAGTGGGATACAACGTTATATATATTCATTTAAATAACTATTAGCTACTGTTAAAACTAGTAGCTTCTCGACCCGTGAGGTTCATAAACAATATTTTTAAAAATGCATCACACCTTACGCATGCAATCTCCATTTATAAACCGTAGTATAGAATTCGTTTGATAACTCTTAACTATATTCTAAGATAAGGCTTTTACCAATTCGATATTGCCAACACTAAAAGTCACTATAGGCTTTTATGAACGATAAAAGCACCATAAAGGGTAAAATCAATCTGGCAATTCCCTCACCAGTATACATAAAGAAGAACATTATATGCGCGAATATCCGTAGTTGCAAGAGTTATTATTATTATCATTATTATTATTATTATTATTATTATTATTATTATTATTATTATTATTATTATTATTATTATTATTATTATCATTATTATTATTATTATTATTATTATTATTATTATTATTTTTATTATCATTATTATTATTATTTTTATTATTATTATTATTATTATTATTAATATTATTGCAAGCCAAGCTATATCCCTAGTCGGAAAAGTAAGATGCTATAAGCCCAACAGGGGAAAAATAGCCTAGTGAGGAAAGGAAATAAGGAAATAAACAAACGATATAAGAAGTGATAAAAAATTAAAATAAAATATTCTAAAAAGACATTAACAACATTAAACCAGATAAATAACATATAGACTATAAAAAAGCTTATGTCAGCCTGTTAAAAATAAAAACTTTTGCAGTAAGTTTGAACTTTTGAAGTTCTACTTGAAAGTTTTCAGCGTCTGATTTGATTTGGTTTCACTTGAAAAGGACTGGAATACGTTCGCCTCTAAACCTCTTGGTTAGTTCATGACGAGGTTTCTGAAATCAATTACAAAGTGTAACTCGGTGACGTGAAATGGAGTTTCTCTTATCAATTTATGCAATATTTGATGTAATATAGATACAGGTCATTATTTAAGCATAACATTTCAAACATTCGTATTGCTATTGAATAATACTGATCTATCATACACACTATCATGGAAAATTATATACATAAAAAATGGGTAGCCTATATAAAATATCGATGTCATAACGATTTTACATATGCATTTTGTAGGCACACCAAATATTTTATATTTTATCCGAGATCTTGGTATTTTCATGATTCACTTATCTATACGATGCTATACAATGGTGATATAAGAAATAACTTCACTAATAGAAATAATGAAATACCTCAGCCAGTACCAAACGTAACAGTAGGAGAAGTAAAGAAAGCATTAAAAGGCATGAAAAGAGGCAGAGCAGCAGGAAAAGATGGCCTAACAATTGATTTAATAATAGAGGGAGGATATTTCATAGTAGTAAACCTGGCTGAACTCTACACCAAATGTCTACAAGAATGCTCTATACCTACAGCTTGGAAAAACTTTATCATTATACTAATTCACAAAAAGGGAGACACATAAAACCTAGAAAATTGCCGAACAATAAGTTCAATCTCCGTAATATATGAAATATTTACAAAGATCCTATTAGTCCGAATAGAAAAACTTTAATTAACCGACAGAGCAGGCAGTTTTTAAAAATGGGTAATCAACAACTGACCATATCCATGTAATTAATCAGCTAATGGAAAAATCAACTGAGTATGGCAAACCACTATTTGTGGCATTTATAGACTACGAGAAAGCCTTTCATTCTGTCAAAACTGAGGCAGTAATGAAAGTCTTTCAGAAACAAGAATTAGGAGAATCTTCTCTTAGAACACTTGAAGATATTTATATAGGAAGTACAGCAATCCTAAAAATATATAAAAATTCCGATTGTGAAAGGAGTTAGGCAGGGAGACCTCAACCCCCTAAGCTATTCACAGCATGCTTTGAGGAAGTTTTTCTTTTAGAATTAAAATTGGGAAAATATAGGAATATATATCAATGGGGAATACCTTAAGAACTTAAGATTTGCAGATGGCATAGTTATGTTTAGTAAATTTTGGGAGGAACTATAAAAGATGATAGAAGATTTGCATAAAGAAAGTAAAATGCAGGACTGAAAATGGATATGAGTAAGACTAAAATAATGTTCGATGAAAATGCAGAGGGACAGAAAATAAGAGTGTTTACCCAGGACACAAAACCGTAGTTAAAGGAAGGATAAGCATGGCATCGAGAGCATTTGGTAAACAAAATGAGATTATGAAAAGTAAAATGCCATTTTCTCTAAAACGAAAAGTATTTAATGAGATGGTCCTACCAGTTTAAATTGTACACCAGAAACTTGGAGCCTTACTAAAGCCTTAGAACATAGGCCAGTTACAACTCAAAGAGCAATGGAAAGAATAATGATGGGAATAACAATAAGCTACAGAAAAAGGGCAACATAGATACGTGAGCAAACTGAAGTAGAGGATATTCTAACATGTAAGAAAAAGAAATGAACATGGGTAGGACAAATAATGATATTCGTAGACAATAGATGGACATAAAAATAATAGAATGGGTCCTACAGATTGTAAAAGAACCAGGGGAAGGAAAATAAGACGATGGATCAACGAACTAAGGAAGTCGTAAGGGGAAGGACATGTCTAAGGCTTTTGCTCTGCATTGGACTAGTAACAGCTGATGATGATGATGATGATATATATTATATATATTATATATATATATATATATATATATATATATATATATATATATATATATATATATATATACTGTATATGTATGTGTGCGAGTACCAAATACTGAAGGTAGAAATGATTAAGTACTGCGAAAGTATGTAAACGCTTAACTATTGAACACACCAGATAGGAATCAGAACCACAACATATCAATGATTTTTTTTTCTCCCGCAGATATCGAGAAATTAACTATATCCAGGTCACCTTATGGCGTGAAATGTTATAAAGTATTGGAAGTTAATTTCCTCCTGCGGTATATTAATGAGCTTAGCCAACCCAGTCGAATCTCGATAAGAGCTAATGATCTGCCTGTCTTCTCTTATCGGAAACTCTGTCCTAATAAGATCTTATCAGAGATTCTCAGATGAGTCATTTTCTCCCCCAGAAACTATAATTTGATAACGTTACATTATGACATGATTCAGGTGAAAAGATACGTTAGCCTTTAATATGATGCAGAGTTGCCTAGAATCTTTTAAAAAGGATTTTTTTTTTACATTGAAAGGAAAGAATTAGATACAAAGAACATAAGTAGCAAGCAATTCAACCAGGTACATTCATCATTAATTACGTTACTATTGTCAACAAGGAGATCGTTTTTCTTAAGAATCTCTCTCTCTCTCTCTCTCTCTCTCTCTCTCTCTCTCTCTCTCTCTCTCTCTCTCCAAACAGACGTTACTTTGTTTCCAAGACATAATGCATTAATATGATGTAATGATGCAACGATGTAATGATTCAAGTCTTACTGACCTTTCTTTAGAACAAGATTGTGGACACATTTCCTGACACCCCAATTTTCTCCCGGAATGGTGTGATAATTGGCCTTTCTGCTCAGGACTTTGTTGACTAGGAATTAGGTGGGAACAATTTCCAGCCTGGAGAGGGAAAGTTGTGTGCTATTAAGAGTTTCCCAATGGATAAAACACCATTACGCTCTACAAGTTTCTGGTAAGAATATTATGCATTTAAGGTCGCTTTTTGGTCAGTTTTCTTGGAATTTCTAAGGTTAAGGTAACTTTTTAGAAATAAAAGGCAGTGCACTCTTTCAGGAACAGTGGTAAGAGCTAATGCTTTCCTTCTCGCTCTAATAAGAGATTTTTCTCTCATGAAATTCTATCACGAACATTATGGGATGGTAGAAATTTGACTTGGTAAATAATATCTACTATTGATACCAAATAATATGATCACTATTATAGTATTTCAGCATTTTCAAAGACTGATCACTATTATAGTATTTCAGCACTTTCAAAGACTGATATGTATTAAACATGGTAAGAAACATATAAATGACCAAATATATTTTGGTACAAAGTAAACTTAAGAAAGGATGAAAGATTTCAGTAGTCAATTAGCTGCTTACAAGGACTGCCAACATATGACATTATGTCTGCCTACCTCAATGCTTGGTGGGAATGTATTTATTTGAGCAGGAGAATATAAATATTCAAAATATTAGAAATAATGGCCCTCTACTATTTCTATCTATTCCCTGTCTGACCTCGCTATAGTTACAATTTCCATTAATTTGTCTTTATGAAATCATTTGACCTTTATTGCGTAATCTATTATTTCCGACAATGCCATTTTATTAACATGACTCTCGGTTGAGTAGTCTTGGCTCTTACTTATCATATGATGCCAGATTATATACAATAATATCAGTCTTAGTTAACAGCCAGTAAACTAGAAAGTTATCATTACCTTCACCAACTACCAATCATTGTTGGCCGTCGGTAGTTTCTCGAAGTTTCTGATTAAATCATTGACCTCCTGAATGATGGCGTACCTAATGCTGGGAAAGATTGGGTGATGCACCCGTTTTTACGACTGGAAAAGAGGAAATATAGGTCTTGCAAAGACAGATTTAATTGGAGTTTAGATAAGTAAGTTTGATTTGAAACGAGATATCACACCACACAGGAGTAATTATAGTGTTAGTGAAAATTGCAAATTTTTTTTTTGACGTTGCATTTAAATGTTGGTAGAATGTTAATCTTATATCTTATCCCATTTGGAATGAAAAAAAACTCGAGAGAATTACTTTGTTGGAACAGTAATCATATTGTGTGTGTCAGTCTCTTTTACATGTTTTAAATGTATTACAATATATGATGTTATGTTGAAAAAAAAAAAATCACCGTCTATTGTCGACCACCACCAATATTGCTTGAAGTTACTAATTAAGTCAGTGACCTCTTCAATGATGAAGTAGGTAATGCTTGGAAAGATTAGGTGATCCATTTGAATCAAGACTGTGTAAGGGAAAATAATAAATTTGAAAATGCAGCTGTTACTGGAGTTCAGAACAGCAATTTTTATCTGAAATGAGACATTACACTACAGAATACTTAGCATTAAATATTGGTGAAATGTTTCCATACAATGTTTTATCTCATTTAAAAAAAACCCTTAAAGATTACTATTTTGGAACTGTAATCATGTTGTATGTGTCTGTATCATTACGTGTTTTCATTGTATTACAGTAAATAAGGTTTCAGTGGCCTATAGGAAACATCCCTGCCTGACATTCTGCCGGACAAGATATCGATTAATGCTCGAACTCGATAGTGTCTGCAACATCCCTGCCTGGCATTCTGCCGGACGAGAGATCGATTAATGCTTAAACTCGATAGTTTCTGGTAGTGTCTGCAACATCACCATCCTTGTGAGCTAAGGATGGGGCTTTCGAGAGCTTATAGGTCTACCAGCTGAGTCATCAGTAGCCACTGTCTGGCCCTTCGTGTTCCTAGCTTAGGTGGAAAAAGGGCTTAGACACTGATCATTTGGAATGGAGTTAGTCTCTGGGGCATTGTCCAGGTACGGCATTGTCACTGTCCCTTGCTTATGCCATTTCTGAACGACCTTGAAATATTTTAAACCTTTAAAATGATCTAAAATGGGAAACAAACAGGATGGCACGAACCAAATATTTTATTTTGTTTTCATCAATTTCAAATTGTAGTAGTATTATAATATTATTTTCTGGGAATTGTAAATCCTTAAAGAAAGGTTGAAAATTTAATCCATACACGATAGTAAGGGATAACTCAAGAATGAAATAATTAATCTGGTGAAAAATGGGAAAATACTGGGTTGTGCTTTCGTTCTATAGTCATCCACAAAGATTGTACGGGTGAGTCTTAGAGGTTAGGATTGTATGGTGTAAAACGTGGGTACAAATGGGATAATATATAGTGTAAGATAAAAAAAGATAATTCACAAGAATATATATATATATATATATATATATATATATCTATATTATATATATATATATATATATATTTTTGCTTAAAATTGCTTTGGTATAAAAAATATCAAAAAACGGTTAAAAGAATCAAAATACAGGAATCTAGACGTTATATAAAAACATGTGGCTAACAGAGGTCCTTTACAATTATGATGATAAAAACACTTGTGATCAAAATGGAATAAAAAATATACATATATGTAAATGAATGGTCGAACTTACTGTCAAGAGATGTGGCTGAAAACTATAGGAATATTTGAGAAAATTCTTGAAGAAAATGCTTTAACTACGAACAAAAAATAGATCAACAGGGGATGATAGGTAATGGTAGTTAGGCAATATGTAATGGTGTGGAGGTGGTTTGATTATTTAAGGAAGGGGACAGTTTCTTTATATAGAGAGATTCTAAGAGAAGGAGCGAAAGGCAATCGGATGTTTGGGAAAGAATTTCGAAATGGTTGTATTGTATATGAGTTTTACATGAGTTTGAATGATTTCTTATAGAGGAAAATTCTTGGGATTTTAATACGGAACCAGTGCGATGACTGACACCCCTATGGGAATCGATGCGGACCTTCAGTAATCGTCGGGTAGACCCGATATAGTTTCCAAAATTACATTTTGGACAAGTATACTTGTAAACAACGAAGGACCGCATCAACTCTGGGAGGGTGTCTTTGAACCTGAAAAGTTTGCCAATATTTAAAGGGTTTTTTAATATAAACTTAAAATTCACATATGGGTACAGAGTGCTGAGGGCTGTGGTGAGCTCGTTTCTGAAAAGAGCATTTTTAACATAAGGCAATGATACATACATTAGTTTTTTGGGAACTTCAGGACATTTATATTTAGGCTGAAAAATACCATTAAGAAATTTATTAACAATTTTGTCATAGAGGTGTGAAGGATAACAATTGTATGTAAAATATGTTTTTAAAAATGAAATTTCTTTATGAAAATTATGCCAGTCCGAACATAAGGAATATGCTCTAAATAAAAGGGTTTGAATAGAGTTAATCTTGAATGATTTCGAACAACTGCTAAAAAAATTAAGACCCAAACCAGTGTATGTCTCTTTTCTAAAAATACCTGTAAGAAATCCTCTATTTGAGCGTGAAATGTTTATGTCAAGGAATGGCAACTGGTTATCTTTTTCTATTTCCATGGTAAACTTAATGTTTGGGTGAATTCTATTTACATATTCTAAAAACTTGTCAGCATGGGATTTTTCTCTAAATAGCAGCTTATAACTCGCCAAATTATCACCTAGCCAAATTCCTAGTTCCTCTCCTTAGTCATTTAACCAATAATCAATTTACTCTTCAAAACTCCGCCAAGTTCATTCCCGAAATACTTGAACAAGATAGTAACTCAATTATGGTTAGCTTGGATGTAGAATCTTTGTTTACTAACGTGCCCCTTCATGAAACAATAGAAATTATACTCAACAAGCTTTTTCCTACCGAAAATACCTTATTCAACGGCTTTGATTCAAACAGTTTCAGAAAACTCCTTGAACTTTCAGTAATAGATATTCATTTTGTTTTTAATACCAAATTATTCAAACAGGTTGATGGAATGGCAATGGGGTCGCCCTTGGGTCCTACATTTGCCAATATATTCATGTGCCACTTGGAGGAAATATACCTTGGACAATGTCCGGAAGCATTTCGTCCTAGTTTCTATAAAAGATACGTTGACGACACTTTTTTGCTATTTAGAGAAAAATCCCATGCTGACAAGTTTTTAGAATATGTAAATAGAATTCACCCAAACATTAAGTTTACCATGGAAATAGAAAAAGATAACCAGTTGCCATTCCTTGACATAAACATTTCACGCTCAAATAGAGGATTTCTTACAGGTATTTTTAGAAAAGAGACATACACTGGTTTGGGTCTTAATTTTTTTAGCAGTTGTTCGAAATCATTCAAGATTAACTCTATTCAAACCCTTTTATTTAGAGCATATTCCTTATGTTCGGACTGGCATAATTTTCATAAAGAAATTTCATTTTTAAAAACATATTTTACATACAATTGTTATCCTTCACACCTCTATGACAAAATTGTTAATATATTTCTTAATGGTATTTTTCAGCCTAAATATAAATGTCCTGAAGTTCCCAAAAAACTAATGTATGTATCATTGCCTTATGTTAAAAATGCTCTTTTCAGAAACGAGCTCACCACAGCCCTCAGCACTCTGTACCCATATGTGAATTTTAAGTTTATATTAAAAAACCCTTTAAATATTGGCAAACTTTTCAGGTTCAAAGACACCCTCCCAGAGTTGATGCGGTCCTTCGTTGTTTACAAGTATACTTGTCCAAAATGTAATTTTGGAAACTATATCGGGTCTACCCGACGATTACTGAAGGTCCGCATCGATTCCCATAGGGGTGTCAGTCATCGCACTGGTTCCGTATTAAAATCCCAAGAATTTTCCTCTATAAGAAATCATTCAAACTCATGTAAAACTCATATACAATACAACCATTTCGAAATTCTTTCCCAAACATCCGATTGCCTTTCGCTCCTTCTCTTAGAATCTCTCTATATAAAGAAACTGTCCCCTTCCTTAAATAATCAAACCACCTCCACACCATTACATATTGCCTAACTACCATTACCTATCATCCCCTGTTGATCTATTTTTTGTTCGTAGTTAAAGCATTTTCTTCAAGAATTTTCTCAAATATTCCTATAGTTTTCAGCCACATCTCTTGACAGTAAGTTCGACCATTCATTTACATATATGTATATTTTTTATTCCATTTTGATCACAAGTGTTTTTATCATCATAATTGTAAAGGACCTCTGTTAGCCACATGTTTTTATATAACGTCTAGATTCCTGTATTTTGATTCTTTTAACCGTTTTTTGATATTTTTATATATATATATATATATATATACAGATACACACACACACACACACATATATATATATATATATATATATGCATATATACATACATACATACATGCAAAAGTTCACACGGCCCGACAAAAATGATGGTGAAGTATTTACATAGATATGCACACGAACGCACATCCATTTCGCGAGAGTATGTTTACTAATATATATATATATATATATATATATGCTATCACCCTAAAAGGATGCTATAAGCTTAAGGGCTCCAACAAGTTAAAATAGAATTGTGAGAAAAGGAAACCGGGAAATGAACAAACTACAAGAGAAGTAATTAACAATAAAAATAAAATATTTAAGAACAGTAATAACATTAAAATTAAATATTTCATATATAAATAAAAGACACTTGAAAAAAAGGGAGTAAGACGTATAGGATAAAATAGTTTGGCCGAGTGTACCCCCAAGCAAGAGAACTCTAATCCAAGACGGTGGAAGGCCATTGTACAGAGGCTATGGCACTATGGCACTGGTTTGATTTTGGAGTGTCCTTCTCCTAGAAGAGCGGCTTACCACAGCTAAAGTCTCTTCTACCCTTACCAAAAGGAAATTAGCCACTAAATAATTACAGTGCGGTAGTTGATCCCTTGAGTTCAGGAGAATTGCTTGATGATCTCAGTGTTGTCAGGTGCATAAGGACACAGGAGAATGTGGAAAGATTAGGTCAGACTATTCAGTCTATGTGTAGGCAAAGAAAAATTGAGCCGTAACCACAGAGTGAGACAATGTAGTACTGTCTGGCCAGTCTAGAGTAGAAGATATGCTAACAACTTATACGAAAAAGAAATGGACATGGGCAGGACATATAATGAGAATGACCAACGATAGATGGACATTAAAAATAACAGAATGGGTCCATAAAAATTGCAAGAGAAGGAGAGGAATGACGAAAAGAATATGGGTCGATGAAATAAGGAAGTTTGCGGGTGTGGACCAGCACAGAACGATAATAAAGGGACGCAAGTGGGAGGACATATCTGAGGCCTTTGTTCTGCAGTGGACAAGTAGCGGCTGTTATATACAGTATATATATATATATATATATATATATGTATATATATATACATCTGTATATATACTGTATATACACATATGTGAAATAAAAGGCAATCAAGGTAAAAGTCAAGATCTATAGGGCAGTAATAAGATCAGTACTAATGCATGGATCAGAAACTTGGGTTTTAAGACGAAAGTAGGAAGCAAAGCTTGAGAGATCAGAAATGACAATGCTTGGGTAGATTATGGGAATACAAATTCTTGAAAGATTGCAAAATGATGAGATAAGAAGAATGGCAGGCGTAGTAAAGATTAAAGAGATAATAAGAGTGTCACTACTGAGATGGTGAGGACACATGCTGAGGGAAGTAGTGAGGAGGGTCTGGGAGGAGCCTGTTAGTGGGAGAAGATCCAGAGGGAGGCAGAGAATTAGATGGCGAGATAAAGTGATGGATGATTTGGAGAGAAGAGGTTTGGTGGAAGGATATTTCTTTGATAGAAGGCATTAAAAAGGGAGCCTCCAGCAACCGACCTCTTACTGTACGGATAATGGTGGGGAGAAGACGATATACATATGCATACTGTATATATATATATATATATATATATATATAATTTTATGTGAATACATGTGTATGTTGCACAGTATATTCTGATTTGTGGAAACATACTAATATCCATTAGAGGAAGGAGAGAGAGAGAGAGAGAGAGAGAGAGAGAGAGAGAGAGACATTAGTTTTACCTCAATTAGCGAAATAAATACCCTAATAAATAATTTATATTGTCATTTGAATCTTTCACTTTCGCTAATAAATCACTAAATCCTTTGGTAGGCAAAAATATACTAACATGGCCTTGATCTAAAATTGAAATCTACGATAATTCTCTTGTATTTCTAAGACAATGATCAAACTTACCTTTTATCTTTCCCTGTTTCCCAGATAATCCCGCCAGATATACTAAAATCCGATTTCTGGAAGGAAGAGAAAATAATGAAACTGGAAGCTCCAGCAAGATTGCCTCTGATCCATTTTCCTAACTGGACTTTCATCACTCGTAACAATACCATAAAAACAAATAGGTAAAATTTACAAATAAGTTGCCTGGAATCTCCTCTCCTGCAATCACCCAACTTTTTTACACTCCATTTTAAGAGAAACAAAGTTACTTTCTTTGGCAAGGACGAAAATGATATTTAGCTTTGTATAATCATCTGAGTTCATAATATATAAGAATATAATTCTTACTTATTTAGACCATATGACTTTTGCAAATCTCACATACATAAACAATAACACATAAACCATATATATATATATATATATATACACACATATGTATATATATATATATATATATACACACACACACATATATATATATATATATATATATGTATATATATATATATATATATATGTGTGTATATATATATGTAATAGTCATATATTACATGTTTAAAACACATGACGTAATACGTCATTGTGGAAGAAGAAGCTAGCGTGAGATTTGCTGTAGTCAGACAAGATCATAACAGGATGCATTTTGCAGGTCTCAGCAATGTAACATTTTTATGAAGCATAAACACAAATGCATACCGTGTGAAAGAGTTGTGTCGCCACCGGATGCAGGTGTCTTTCTAGACTAATGTAAAGTTTACATATTGTGTTTAAATGCTAAGATAACTAAATATACGATATCTGTGATATCGATATTTTAGCCAGTTCTTATCTATACTTCACCTGGAATGATCATCCGACCAAACCAACTATACTCCTGTGATGGAGATGTTAACACTGTTGTTTTTAAAGAATAAACCATTTTAAAGTTAACTAGACTGACTTTACTTCAAGACTCAACATCCCCACAACACATACTCAATGTTTGTTAATAACAGTAGCACACTAATAAATGGTGGCAGCTGTGAAGGTGCGGTGTGAGGGTTGTGAACTCAAAGGCAGGATGCAATCAATTGAGTTGTTTATTAAGGAACACCCTTCTTTATATACAAAACCTCAAGGCAACAGGACATAACATGTTCGAGAGACAGACAATGTTTAGAGCAAAACCGGAGACATGATCATTCAGGTTCTTTTTAGTGCGAGGGAAGAGCGCAGATACAAGCATAATATATACAAAATAATTATGTACAATTGTGTGACACATCGTTGGTACATGGCTCCCTCCCCCCTAAAAATGACATACTGTACATGTTAAATAGGGCACCCTGATCTAGAGAGGCGAACTGTAGGCGGGTCATCTGGCAGAAGATAAGCAGGTTTTGACGATCAATGGAGACCCAGTCTTCTTTGCCACGAATGTTTAGTAGGAATGCTTTCGAACTGCGTCGGATCACAAGGAAAGGGCCCGTGTAAGGGGGCGTTAGTGGTGGCTTGGTAGTGTTGTTGCGCTGGAAGACGTGCGTTGCAGAGTGCAAGTCCGTTGGTATGTGATGCTTCGCTGGGGGCTTGTAAGTCTGGCGGCACGGAGTAGATTTTCCCACGACGTGACGAAGGCGCTGGAGATCGTCGGAGGAGGTTGTAGAAGGAAAAAATTCGGCAGGGACGACCAACGGATCGCCATACACCATTTCAGCTGCCGAGACGTCGAGGGCGTCTTTAGGAGTGGTCCTTAGTCCCAGGAGGACCCAGGGAAGCTGAGTAAGCCAGTTGCAATCCTTGCAGCGGGACATCAAAGCTGCTTTGAGGGTGCGATGAAAACGTTCAACCATTCCATTGGCAGCGGGGTTGTAGGCCTTTGTCTGATGTAGGGTGATGCCCAGGAGATTCGCTAATGACGTCCACAATTGAGAGGTGAAAGTGGTTCCCCTGTCAGAAGTAATATGCTTAGGGATACCGAATCTTGAAATCCATCCAGAGAGTAAGGCAGATGTACATGAGGCGGACGTTGCAGTTTCCATGGGAATGGCTTCAGGCCAACGAGTAGAGCGGTCGATGACGGTAAACAGGTAACAATGTCCTTGTGATATGGGTAGGGGGCCTACAACGTCGAAGTGAATGTGTGCGAAACGACGCTGAGGTTGAGGAAAGGTGCCCACTCCTGAATCCGTGTGTCGATGTACTTTGGAAGTTTGGCAAGAAGTGCAGGCGCGGACCCAATCCTTAGCATCCTTAGAAATGCCGTGCCAAATGAACTTTGACTTCAGCAGCTGTGCAGTAGAACGGCACGAGGGATGTGAAAGGCCGTGAATGAAATCAAACACCTGTCGGCGCATGGGAGCAGGAATCCAAGGTCGCGGTCTACCAGTACTGACGTCACAGAGGAGGGTGGTGTTGGAGCCTTCGAGGGGAAAATCCTCCCAACGGAGGGACGTGCAGGATGTCCTACAAGCTTGATACTCTGGATCCTGTTGTTGGGCTTCAGCCAGGGCGTTGAAATCCAATCCCAGTTGAACGGCAGCCAACGAGTTTCTTGACAGGGCATCGGCAACGGGATTCATTTTCCCAGGGACGTATTAGAGGGTGCAATTGTATTCAGCCACGGCGGAGAGATGTCGGCGTTGACAGGCGGACCAGGCGTCAGACTGTCGAGTGAAGGCGTGCACCAGAGGCATGTGGTCTGTGTGAATGATGAAGGGCGTACCTTCTAAGAAATGGCGAAAGTGACGGACAGCCAAGTGCACCACCAGGAATTCTCGATCGAAGGTAGAATAACCTGATTCTGCCTTGGACAGTTTTCTGCTGAAGAAGGCCAATGGGCGGAGCGAGCCTTTGACCACCTGCTCGAGTACTGCATCAATAGCGACGTCGCTGGCATCGGTGGAGAGAAGGAGAGGGGCGTGTGGGATAGGAAAAGTGAGAGCCGCAGCAGTTGATAGGGCCTTCTTTGCATTGCAGAAGGCTGCTTCTTGAAGGGGACCCCACTTCAGGTCCTTTGGCTTGCCCTTGAGGGAGGCGTAGAGGGGAGCAAGAGTGGCGGCAATGGCTGGCAGAAAACGGTGATAATAGTTGATCATGCCCAAGAATTCCTGCAGAGCTTTGACGGTCGAGGGCGCGGGGAAGTTCTGAACGGCTGCTACCTTCTCAGGGAGGGGATGGACTCCTTCAGGAGTGATACGGTGCCCTAAGAACGACACTTCGTTGACGCCAAAGATACACTTGTCGTACCGGACTACAAGGCCGTTTTGTTGCAGGCGGTCGAGCACGATGCGCAGGTGACGGAGGTGTTCCTCTTTTGAGGAGGAGAAAACAAGTATGTCGTCCACATAACATACACAGAAAGGGAGGTCCCCTAAGATGCCATCCATGAGACGTTGAGACGTTGCCCCAGCATTACGAAGGCCAAAACAGGAGTAATTGAAGGTGTATGTACCAAACGGAGTGGTGATGGCAGTCTTGGGGATGTCTTCTGGGTTCATAGGCACCTGATAATACCCCTTCAGGAGGTCAAGCGTAGAGAAAAACTTCGCTTTGTGCAGGTAGGAGGTCACGTCGGCAATGTTTGGGATGGGGTAGTGATTCGGTTCTGTTTGCATGTTCAGGCGCCTGTAATCCCCGCACGGATGAAGGGAGCCGTCTTGTGTAAGGGTGACGACCATGGGCTGGAGGCCTTTTGGCAAAGGACAATTTTCTCCATTTCGGCGAACGTCTGTTTGGCGGCTGCCAATCGTTCCGGTGCCAGACGTCTGAATTTTGCGAATACTGGGGGTCCCGTCGTCATGATATGGTGATAAATACCGTGCCTGGCAGGACCCGTGGGCGTTTGGCGAAGTTCTGGACGGAAAACTTCTGGGTACGACAAGAGGAGGTGGGCGTAGGCATCCGTGGGTGCGCTGATGTGGAGAGCGAGGTTAGAGGGGGCGGGTTGAAAGTCTGCGTTGACCAATTGTCGGTGGGCGACATCAACCAGAAGGTGGAAATGAGAGAGGAAATCCGCACCGAGGATTGGCATTGTGACGTCAGCAACGAGAAACTTCCAATTGAATTTACCGTTTCCGAACGATAATGTGAGGTTTTCATAACCGTAGGTGGGTATCGCAGATCTGTTGGCAGCTACCAAGCGGGCGTCGGCAGATGTCGACAGACTACGTCGGGCCTTGAAGAGTTTCCTTGGCAAAAGAGAACAACAAGCACCAGTGTCTACAAAAAATCGCACGCCCGTTCCTGCATCCTGTAAAAAGAAAAGATTAGAAACATGGGAGGCCACCGCCACAAGCGATGGCCTACTTACACGTTTTTTGGCCACTGACAATCCTTGGCACATTTCTTCGCGGTTGCCCCAAATCCGAAGTGGTAGTAGCAAAACTGCGGTGGATGGGAGGTAGTAAGTGGCTGTAGAAGTCGTTCGTTGGGGCGCGAGCTATTGGTGTGTGGTCGGCGGCTTTGTCGCCACTTCGGCACGTCACGGGGTAGGCGTGTATGTCCTACAGCATTCATGTCAGCTTCGGTTGACGTTGAATAGGCATCCTCGTCGTCAGGGGTGGAGTAGTTGATGGAGGTCTTGAAGTGGCTGTCCATAAGGGCGTCAGCTTTGGTCATCAAGTCCTTTATGGGTAAACTATCGACATCGGGTATGGCAGCGCGTACAGGTTCGGGTAAACGGCGTATCCAAAGGGCACGAAGTAGGTTCACCTCTCGAGGAGAGCCGTCTGCGGCAGGTTGAAGGCGAGCGATACTGGTCATTTCCCTGAGGGCAAGCGAAGCCTTTTGGTCCCCCAACGGTTGTTGCGAAAGCTGAAAAAGCTTTGCTATACGGGCGGCTGGCGACGGCGAGTACTGCTGCAGAAGGTATGTTTTGAGGGCGTCATACGCTATTGGGGTGTCTCCTTGTTCACAAAGCCAGTCGGATATTTTTGGGAAGGTGTCCTCGGGTATCGCCGCGAGAACATAATCTGCTTTGGTGGTTGAGCGAGTCACGCTCCTGATACGAAACTAGACTTCTGCGCGCTGAAACCAAGCAAATGCGTCTCCGCTGGCGAACGGTGAAAGTTTCAATGGGGCGGCCGCAGCGCCAACTGCTGTAGTAGAGTCCGCCATAGTACCAACGATGGAGGGGCGAGGGAGGTGGAGGTGGAAGGCAGTGGGAGTGAGTAGACTTCCGGGGTCACCAATGTGACGGTGCCGAGTGAGGGTTGTGAACTCATAGGCAGGATGCAATCAACTGAGTTGTTTATTAAGGAACACCCTTCTTTATATACAAAACCTCAAGGCAACAGGACATAACATGTTTGAGAGACAGACAATGTTCAGAGCAAAACCAGAGACATGATCATTCAGGTTCTTTTTAGTGCGAGGGAAGAGCGCAGATACATGCATAATATATACAAAATAATTATGTACAATTGTGTGACACACGGTTGGTACACAGCGATAAAACTCTAAGAATCAGAGATAGATCTTCAAGAAATCAATGATAAAACTCTAAGAATTAGAGAAAGATCTTCAAGAAATCAACAATAAAGTTGTAAAAACCAGAGAAAGATCTTCAAGAAATCAACAGTAATGAATCTACAATTTTGATTAAGTATCATAGTCCATCGAAGAAGCAAACATATAATGAATGTTATACATACAAACTGATGAACTGGATCTTCAATCAACATCCTAGGAAACCCAAGGACTGACGTTCAATGCTTACAAAACATATCCAGGAAGCACTACATTCAACGGAAATCGGACCGAAACATACACCCAAACATCAAGAGAGAGAGAGGAAATCGGACCGAATACATTCAACCAAACATCAAGAGAGAGAGAGGATATGACGACATCACACAAAACCATATAAAGCTAAGTACAATTTTCTTATTCATTTCAGTCTTGAGCAGTGAAGTGTAGTTATCACGAGTCGTTAGTCGATTATTAACGGGGTGAGTGGTTTGCTAATCTTTTATTTTCCTTTCATTAAAGGAAACTGTGTTCAACTCCGAATTCTCATCTAGAACTTTTTCTCTCTTTGTGCTAATTCCGTTTTCTTTAAGAAATTCTCGGGAAATATCTTTGTGTTCCGTTTTCTTTCAGAAATTCTCGGGAAATATCTTTGTGTTCTGTTTTCTTTCAAAAATTCTCGGGAAATGTCTTGGGATTAGTACCATTGTTTTGGGGAATTTTGTTATAATCTTTATCATTGAGTGCTTATGCGTTTACGCAGTGGACGTCTGTATTCATATAGATATTTTGATAGAATTGCAAGGGGTCGAAGAGATAGAAAAAGAAATAGAGTAATCATGACGCCCCCTGTGAGCCCCATCCCTGGACCTAGTGGCGTAGGACAGATTAATCCTCTCCCGATTGTGACGCTTGTAAATGCCAGGTCTGCAATCCTTCCTTTTCAGGGTCGGGTTAATGGGTTCTTGCCTTAAAAATGTGGAGTCATGGATTTCTTCTGTCGATGCCCATTTAAATGCCAAACAAATCGTAGACCCTTTTGTACAATTACAAGAAGCTAAAAGTTTTATAGATTTTTCCAAGGGGGATGCGAGTGCGTATTTAAGAGGTGTTTCATTTCAAGAAGCAGTTACCTGGGATGATTTCAAAGTTAGGTTACGCGCGGCCTATGGGGGTGAAGAAGCCTTGGATGTAGTATTAACGTTAAGAAATACACTTAATCAAGCCACTATGACTCGGCTTAATGTTATTGAGAGAGCAGCTCTCATAGCTGATAGGCTTAATGAATATCAGGATATTTTAGGTAATTCCACTTGGGTTACTAGAGATAACATCTCCGTGAAATATTTTTTACAATTAATGTATTTAACTTGCATGACACTTATGTTGCCTAAAGCTTTAGTGCGGTGTTTTGTTAAAAAGTTAATGCCTGCAGGTACGGAATTGGAGGTATATAAACAGATAAAGAAACACATGTCTAAGTGTCCTGACCTTGATCCCGTGTTAACTCAAGTTTTTGCAAAGAATGAAACAAAGCCACAAAAAGTAAATGTAGTTAATAATAGTCAAGTTGCGGGAATGACGTGTTATAATTGCAAACGTCAAGGTCACTTGATCGTGGACTGCAGAACAAAATTCTGTTCGATACATAATAGTTCGACTCATTCATATAGTCAGTGCTACTCGCGTAAGACACAACAGAATCCTAGAAATGCAGAGTCAATTCCACAGTCAGTTCCATATGGAAATAAAAAGAAAAAACCTCATTTTAACAATAAGAAGAAACAGTCAAACGTCAATGTAGTTCAGAATCTGAAACAAACAAACACTTCTTCTAATAACGCTGAGCCTGGGTCGTCAAACCAGACCTTGCAAGGTCAGACTAATTTTCAGAATGTGCAGAGCAAAGCAAATACCACATAATTAACTCCAGTGGGGAAGAGAGTGATGTTGGGTCAAGGTCATTCATGTCAACATCAGTAGTATGGAATAATCAATTTAATGTTTTATCAGATCATTGTGAGGCAATAGATTTTCTTATGAAACACACGGCCGAATTAAGTGAAACAGTGCATGCTCCCGTAGATTTGCAACGAATTCATTCAATAATAAGTCAAAATTAGTTACGACCAACATTATATGCTGTGAATTTAGAACACAAATCCTTTACGTTATTTTTTGACTCTGGTAGTCCACGTAATATCATGGATTTGAGGACACATCATTTCTTGTTTTCGAACTTTCTGATAGAAAAATCCGGAGTGAGACTCTCGGGTATAGGAAATAATGAATTAAATGTAATAGGCATAACTCATGTTCAGTTCAAGGTCGGTAAACGCACGTTTGCCAATACATTTGTTGTTGTACAAAACATTGATATGTATCCAGCTGTAATTATAGGATACCCATCTATGGGAAATCAAAACATTATCTTTGCCCCTGCCAAGCTCGGCGTATATATCAAAGGAAAATTCTATAAGTCTTCTAATACCTTAAAATCAGTTTTGGATAAAAAGGAGACGACAAATGTAACAGTAACGTACGTTGAAGAACCAATAACTTGTCTCACTAATAAAGAAAATATACGCGACCCAGCAGAATTCTCGTTCACCCGTAATATCATCTTGCACTCAATCTATCGAGCCAAACGTACCTTCGAATTTAATAGTGCAAATAAAGAAAACATTACCGGGATCTGAAGTATTAATCCTTTCCGACACTTTGAAAACTAACGGATTGTCTGTCACACAACCTATTTATACAGTAGGCTCACATCAACAATGTAATATTGAAGTCTGTAATCATTTAAATAATACTTTAGTAATTCACAAAAATCAACATATCTTGTATGTAGAAGTTTATAAACATCGTATTCTTACCGTTGCTGAAATCAATCACGCTCAATCAGTTGGGGATGAATCCCTTTTGCAGTCTATTAAAAATAAAATCAATAAAGACATTCAAGAGGAAGAAATTCAGCAGAAAATTTTTGGACTTTTAACTAAATCTCATGATGTTTTTTCCACTGCGGATGGATCCTTAGGAAAAACAGATGTGATCGAGCATCAAATAAGGTTAAAGAACAAGCAGAAAATTATCTATGTACCCTCGTACAGACTCCCTATGAAATTCCAGAAGGAAATAAATGATGAAGTAGGTAAAATGCTAGAAGAAGGAGTCATTAGGAAATCAAACAGCCCTTATAATTTTCCATTAATAGTTGTACCGAAAAAAGATCGAACATGGCGTATCTGCGTAGACTTCCGTCGTCTAAACGAGGAAACGATCCCTGATCGACTCCCAGTGCCATGAACTGACGATATTTTGTCTTTGTTAGGTCAATAAATATTTTACCAGTTTGGACTTACTTAAAGATTTTTACCAGATATCATTAGAAGAAGATAGTATCCCATACACAGCCTTCAGCACAGCCAGGGGACATTATGAATTTTTACGGATGCCTTTTGGTTTACGTTGTGCTCCCATAACATTTACAAGAATGATTAACATTGTGTTTGGAGACTTGTTAGGGGATATATTGCATGCCTATATGGACGACCTTGTAATCTTTTCCAACACCTTAGAAGAACATCTACGTAAATTAGAATTAGTACTACAGAGACTAAGACAACATAACTTAAGGGTAAAGATTAGTAAGTGTGAATTTTTCAAAACAGAATTAATATATTTGGGTTTCATGGTGTCAAGCCAAGGTCTTTAAGTAGTCCATGATAAGGTGTCGGCTATTCGTAATTTTCCCATACCTACTAATGTCAAGAGAATACAGCAATTTCTGGGTTGTAGTGGATATTACAGGCGTTTTATACGCAACTATTCAATAATAGCCGCTCCTTTAACTGATCTTACGAAGAAGGGCGTAGATTTCATATGGTCATATGGTCTGAGCATCATCAACAGGCGTTTAATACCTTGAAAGATGAACTGTGTAGTTCTCCTATCTTAAAGTTTCCTGACTTCGGTAAGGAATTCTTCATTGCAACAGATGCCCCAGACTTAGGAGTAGGAGGGGTATTGCTTCAGCAATATGATAAACAATTTTTCCCGATAGCTTTTTATTCTCGAAAACTAAGAACTTCCGAAAGTAAGTATGCAGTAATAGACAAGGAATGGCTAGCTATTGTTAATTCACTAGTGCATTGTAAGTTCATAATATACGGTTATCCCGTTAAGGTTCTTACTGACCATAAACCACTAACCGAATTCTTTAAAGGCTTCAACCACAGCCCCAAACGAACTCGGTGGCATTTATTCATTCAAGACTTTGGCGCGAGAATCGGGTATTTACCTGGGAAAGCAAATATCATTGCGGATGCATTATCAAGCAACCCCGTGTCATCTTGTACGGAGCCTTTAGCTGAATTAATAGATATATCAACATCCATGCCTATTGTTAAAACGATATCTGAACAAGAAGATTTAGGCTGGAGCGCTGAATTATTACAGACTGAGCAAAAAAAAGATCAGAAATTAGAAACAATTATAAATGCTTTGAAAGGCAATCATAAGGAAAATGGATATGTAAAGTATAAGCAGCAGAATTATATAATCAAAGATAATATTCTGTGTAGGACCGTGACAAGGAAAACCCGCAATACACCACATGTAACTAACGACCAGGTAGTGGTACCAATCTCACTTATTTCCACTGTCCTGAATTGGTTGCATGCAAATCCATTACATGGACACCCGGGGTTCTCATTAATGTCACAGAAAGCCAAATCATTGTTTTATTGGCATACAATGCTTACAGATATAAGAAAACACATAGCTAATTGTCGCACATGTCAGGAAAACAAAGGGCATACGAAAACACCTGTCAGCTTAGGGGCTTATCCCGTGCCCAATCAACCCTTTGAAAGAATACATTTAGATTTGTTAACAGGATTTTATGAGTCAGACAGAGGAAATAAGCACCTCTTAGTAATTGTAGATGCTTTAACTCGATATACAGAACTAATAGCGCTTAAAACTAAAACTGCGATTGAATGCGCTAGGAAGTTTTACGAGTGTTACATTTGTAAACATGGAATTCCACACATGATAATCTCAGACTCGGGTGGAGAATTCAATTATCACTTTCTTACCTCATTGTGTGAGTTCCTTAGCATAAAGAAAATAAATACCATGATATATCACCCAGAGTCGAATGGGCTAGTGGAAAGAGCAAATAGGAAGGTTTTAAATATATTAAGAGTAACACTAGGGGGATCAGACCCCAACTGGGATATTGCAATACCTGCGGTACTGAGTACTCTGAATCATTCATATCATATATCATTTAAAATGTCACCGCATGAAGCATTGTATGGTACCCCAGTTAGAACGCCTTTCCATGTATTAACGCCTACAACTAATCTATCAAATCCTTTAAAAGAATGTATAAATGCAAGCAAAAGTCGTTATGATATCCTTCGAAAGAATTTAGAAGAATCACAAATCATAATGAAAAGGAATCATGATAAAATAGCGATGCCAACTAAAACATATACCGTGGGTGATAATGTATACATACAGGTAAATGTACGTAAAGGACTCAATTATAAACTAACACCTAAGTTTGAAGGCCCATTTAACATTTTGGAAACATTAACGGCCAATAGGTTTAGAGTTCAAAACGTATCCCAACCCACTGATGAGAGAATCGTACCATTGGCTCACGTAAGAAATTAAAAAGAAAAAAAAAAGAAAAAAAAAGAGAGGGAAAGAAGTGAGGGAAATATTTTTGTTTTGTATGTTAAAAGTTTTCTTCTACGGGAGTAATTACATATATTTTTCTCGTTACAGGTTTCCAAGATGAATTTTTTGTTGTTGGGAGTGATATTATTCGCTCAGACATTTTTCTCGTGTGGGATGAGCTCTAAAACTAAAAGTATAGATTTTAAATATGGCACTATAGTTGAAAGACAAGAAGACGTTTTTATTACATCAAGCAACGTAGTTGTAGAAGTGCATATGGAAGCAATTTTTCTTCCAGAGAATGACGTCACTAGCTTAAAAAGCGCCATTTCAAGGTTTGCTGTCTCATTAGATGAGTTGCATAGAAGACATTTTCATTGGCCTACAGAGAGTTCGCTTGGATCGACACTAAAAGTTGCAGAGATGCTATCTGATGACTTGCAAAATAAGACTTACGAGACAAAATCTTTTGCTCGGGACCTTTTGATGTGGACTGTAGGACACGAACATAAAGAGAGGCGTAACCCGTTTGTTTTCGCTGCACTAATCATCTTTGGGTCTATTGCAAGTTTAGGTTTAGGAATTTCTAATCGTCTTAAGATTAGTAATCAAAATAAGAAAATTGAGTTCTTGACTCATGAAGATGAATTGATTATGTCAGAACTAAGGAATCAGTTAGCTTCAATCAATCAAATTATGGATTTAGTAAATGAACATTCAAGTAATATCAGTCAGATTATGGAAGTACAGGATTTGTTGGCAACGTTAACGTATTATGATTCAAAAATAGATCACATACATAACAGAATTGCACATTTCATTGAGAAATCAAAAGATTATGTAGAAGCTATCACGTTAGCAACTAAAGGTGTACTCTCACCCCATTTGTTGCCTATAAAATACTTAAAGTTAGTTCTGGAGAACGGACGGGACAAAAAGGCTATATTCCTTTGTTAGACGCACGTAGGTTAGAGTTTTATTACAGCCTAATTACAGTAAGCGTTGAAAATAACAAGATTATAATTACAATTCCCTTTGATTCTTCTGATGCCTGGCAATCTTACAGGATATCACCATTTCCGACTTTCATGATGAACCACTCAAATCCAGTAATATCCAGTTTGACAGGACACGTATTGATTTCCCCAGACAAGGAAACATATACGGTCATTAAAGACTTAAATCAATTAACTCACTGTTCAGACGCAATGGATAGAAAAATATGTACAGCTGACTCATTTGAATTCCTCAAAAACTTAATGGATTCATGCGAGTTAGGTAGAGTGCTAGATGGTGCTCTCTCCCATACAAATGAAAATTGTCCGGATAAGCTTTATCCCATTGACAATAATGAGTTCAATTGCAGACTGAACAACGGCTCGTGGATACGATACGACAAAGACGGCTTCAATGTATCATGCCCGGA
>NC_090742.1:134450795-134455795 GCF_036898095.1 Palaemon carinicauda | reverse complement strand
TTAATGAGTTTGAACGTCAAAGATTAATTCCAATTCAATCACAAATAACATTTTGGATACGATACACTATTAGCCACTGTTGTATAGTATTTTTTTTTCAATTGAGTTCATGAATGATATATGTATATCTCTTATCTGATAAATAATTGAAGCTAATTATAAAGCGTATAACATAAATAAATGAGCCAACGAGATATCATAGAGAGATGATATAAAATACAAAAAAAAAAAAAAAATACTTAGCATGTTCTACCCTGTAATTTTCATCACTTCCTCGGAAACTTTCAACAATCAATTTCTGTCTTTGTCTCCTTTCTATAGTATCCCACGTATCATTTGATATCCATGGCTTTCTCCTTGAAATTGCATGTCCCAAAACTTCACCACCAACTGCCCCATATATGTTCCTAATATCCCACCATTCTTCATTAATTGTCTCTAAGACTGCGAATCGATTCCTACATTCAACTGAAATGTTTCATCTTCTAGAAGCTTAGTTGTATCAAACCTAGGTATTTTATCCATCTTTCTGTTGGGTGCTTTCAGTTTTGATTTCAGTGTGGCAATGAGGAGCTGGAGATCACTACCAATATCTGCAAATCTATAGCTTCTTACATTTCTCAGTCCTCCTTCTCTCTTTATTAAGGGCTATGTGATCTATTTGATTTCTGTAATTGCTACATGGTGAAGTCCATGTATATTTGTGGATGTCCTTTTGTTTAAAACGAGTAACTCCAATGACAAGATTGTTTGTTGAACAAAAACTTATTTGATGTGTTCCATTATCATTTGCAACTACGCCAAGACCCTCAACACCCATCAACGTTACCATTGAACTCACCAATTACATTTTACATATCTCTCTCTGGGATCTCATCTATAACACTCTGCAGCACATAGTATTCATAATTTCTTTCTTCCGGGGAGTCATTTGTTGATGCGTAGCAAACTATGATATTAATATTCCACTACTTTGATTTCAACTTTGCAAATAACAATCTACTATTTACAGCTTTCCTATCAATTAATGAAACTAAGATTTAAGTTCTTGTTTGATGAATATTTGTAGTTATAAACAATACATTAATATAACATTCTAATGAAAGAAACGGAGAAAAGAAAGAAATATACACACAGCTTTCCAGCCTAGAATATTAAAAATTATTCTCTAATATTTTGGATCTCACTGAATGTAAAAGAAAGAAGTTCTATGATGTATATAATCGTCCTCCCAAGGACACTTTCTATTCTGCAGGACAATTACTTGCCTTTGACGCAAATAGGATTAAGGGGACTCCAGACCACCCATTGTCCTTCGCACACACAAGATAACACAGGCTTAATTAATCCCTTCAGATTCACAGAAGCGAAATTCTTCTCCGAAATATTCTCCTTTCTTAGATTTTCTTTTTCCTTTATCACGTTGAAAGGAGTTAGAGCTGCGGTCATAAAGTCTCGCCTTTGAAAGAGAAACTGTAATGCCCAGAAAGCTAATTCTATTTCGGAGAGAGTGGGAAAAGGACCAAATGTCTTCCAGAAATTAGGTTCATATAATGTCCACTCTGCAAAAGGACACATTTTTTCATCCTGATAATCTGGAGGGTTTCAGAGTTTTCTTCATTTTATATCCTTTTTTTTTTATATGTATTACAACCCAGAGCAAAAGAGATAAAATGCTATTGTTTGTGAATGCGTATATTTGTTATTTCCAAATCCTTTTAGGCACGGAAATCAAATTAAGATTATTATTATTATTATCATTATCAATATTATCATATATACATATAAACATATATATGTATATATATATATATATATATATATATATATATATATATATATATATATATTTATATATATATATATTTATATATATATATATATATATATATATATATATATATATATATATATATATAGATAGATAGATATATATATATATATATATATATATATATATATATATATATATATATATATATGTTTGTGAGTGTGTGTATACACACAGATCTTTTTAGATAAGTAGGATTTGTAAAATTAAATGTACTCCTATATAGAAAATTGCTTGATAACAATGATTGGAAATATCAAACAAAAATCTGTAGAAATTTGTAGAGCCATATGAAATAAAGGTCTTCAACATTAAGCAAATCATCTTTTACTGAAATACATAAAAACACAACTTAAAAACATGACATATAAAAAAAATCTTTTGAAAACAACCCCATCAATATATAATCATTACTTCTCGGGAGTAGATTCATATAAAAATATATATTGCGCATCAGTGTAAAGGAAATTGTTGAAAATAGTCTAAGTGTTTGATGTATTTACTTTCCAAAACACGAAGAACGGAGACGAAAATGGGGCGGAATTAGGAAATATTTCGCCAGTGAACCATAACAAAAGTTGTTGATATATTTTGGTTATGAGTGTGTGTATATATATATATATATATATATATATATATATATATATATATATATATATATATATATATATATATATATATATATATATACATACATACATACATATATATACATAAATCTATATACATTATCATACATATAAATATATATACATAGGTATATGTATGCATATATATATATATATATATATATATATATATATATATATATATATATATATATATATATATATATACATATATATATATATATATATATATATATATATATATATATATATATATATATATATATATATATATACATATATATATATATATGAGTGCATAAATTCTTATATGTCACATAAAAACACACGTGCAAACACACACACACACACACACACACACACACACATATATATATATATATATATATATATATATATATATATATATATATATATATATATATATATATATATATATATATATATATATATATGTGTGTGTGTGTGTGTGTGTGTGTGTGTTTGTAACTATGCATAAAATTTAGAAAAAATGCTCCTCACCTTTTTATAAGCGTTACCAAACACACCACAATGGAGACACCTTTGACGAAGGCGGACGCCATCTTCCGTAAGAAGCCGAGCAGTTCTAAATCTCACTGTGATGCTGCAAAACCTATTTGGAGTTTTCTTCTTGAGTCTGAGGACCGTCTTCGAGGATGCCAGCAAATGCACTGGTCAAAGGGGTCCGTCCTAGATTCGGGTATTGAAGGTCTCGTGGTGGTATCTCCAGTGATGCTTCACCTGTCCTTCATAGGCTTGCCAGGTTGGCCTTTTCCAGCTCAAAAGATTCAAATTTGCCCTTTTTTAAAAAAAAAGAATGGGTTGGCAGTTAGCAATATCTTAAAAAGAAAGTTTGTCCGTAAATGTTTTTTTGGCCATTTTTACTAAAGGGTTGGCCTTTTCCAGCCCCAAAACTTCAAATTTGGCCTTTGTTATAAAAAGAATTGGTTGGCCGTTAGCAATATCTTGAAAAGAAAGTTTCTTCTTAAATGTTTTTTTTTTTGGCTATTTTTACTAATGGGTTGGCCTTTTGAAGCTACAGCTGATTAGGAGTTGGCCTTTTCTCACTTACAAAACCTGGCAACACCAAAAACAGGTTTAGCCTAAGAAGGGAGGGAAGGATTGAGGGAGTGGAGTGAGTTCCCACGGTTCCCACCATGTTGCCAGATACTCCTAGATTAAGAACTTGAGATGACATAAGGCCTCTCGAAACGAGATTGATACTTGATCTGTATTAGTTTGATCAATTGATTGATTGATTCGGTGTATTTTGGCATCCTGACATGTAAAGTCATTGACGCCGAATGTGGCAGTTTGAATAAACGAATTATTATTATTATTATTATTATTATTATTATTACTAGCCAAGCAACAACCCTAGTTGGAAAAGCAAGTTGCTATAAGCCCAAGGGCTCCAACAGGGAAAAATAGCCCAGTGAGAAAAGGAAGTAAGGAAATAAATAAATGATGAGAACAAATTAACAATAAATCATTCTAAAAACAGTAACAACGTCAAAACAGATATGTCATATATAAACTATAAAAAGACTGTTCAACATAATAACATTTGCTGCAACTTTGAACTTTTGAAGATCTACTGATTCAACTACCCGATTAGGAAGATCATTCCACAACTTGGTCACAGCTGGAATAAAACTTCTAGAATACTGTGTAGTATTGAGCCTCATGATGGAGAAGGCCTGAATATTAGAATTAACTGCATGCCCATTTAAAGATTGTTGACAAGATTCAATTGACAGATTCATATTGGAATGAAACAAATCCTGACGAGGGAGAATTTCATACAAAGGTATAATAGTTACAGATGGTTTTAAACTATTAGATGTTTAGAGCCTTTAAATATGCGGCCTCGAGACTATACAATAGGCTCCCACGAGACATCCGAATAATTGAAGATATTACGGCTTTTAAGAGGAAACTGAAGTCTTTCTTATTCTGCGAGTGTTTTGACAGTGAACCAGATAAACACGCCTTAAACGTGAAGAAATGTAATATAATAAGTTTCATAAAGTCTACGGGTCACACACATAATTTTCCCATGCTTCCAGTGATAACATTTTATACAAGACTAAAGTCCATAGAATCCCTTTTACATATGTAAACAGTCTATGGCAAAAAGTGCAATGTTGGTCCAAAGTTGTGGTCTTGATCCAGATCACCTAAAAATTTTTATGCTTTCTTTCTAGAGCATAATATCTATCTGGTGTTGAAATTTTGTGAAAATCCAGCAAGAAGTTTTGACGTAATTCTGATAACAAACAAACAGATAGATAAATAAATGAACACAGGTAAAAATATAACCTCCTTGGTGGAGGTAATGAAATAAGAAATGTTTATAAAGGTCATGGAAGCCGCAGGAAACTTTGCTACAACCGAGACAAGAAGGAAACTTAAATGTATCTGAATGATAATAAATCTATGTAAATATGAGACAGGCAGTAAACCTGAATATGTCTGAGAGACACGAAACTTAGGTTAATCTGAAGTAAGCACAAATC
>NC_090742.1:134418295-134445795 GCF_036898095.1 Palaemon carinicauda | reverse complement strand
AGGAGAAGGTGGAGGAGGAGGAGGAGAAGATAGAAGAGGAGGAGAAGGAGAAGGAGAAGGAGGAGGAGGAGAAGAAAGTGGAGGAGAAGGAGGAGGAGGAGAAGGTAGAAGAGAAGGAGGAGGAGGAGGAGAAGGTGGAGGAGGAGGAGAAGAAGGTGGAGGAGAAGGAGGAGGAGGAGGAGGAAGAAAAGGAAGAGGAGGAGGAGGAGGAGAAGAGCGTACAGCTGGTGCAAGGTAAGCTAATATTCAATTTCTTGATAAATTGTTCTGACAATTCTGTATTAAGTCATTTAATATTATATATGGGCACATTTGTCATGAGATCAATATGGTTAATTCCAGGTTACATGTGTTGGAACGCCACTATTCGCACTATTCGTAAGCATCAGGGAGCGGGGAATAATATCTTTAATATACCGAAACTTTGTCTAATAGGAGCACATCTGTTTTTGGAAACATATGGATTTAAGGACCTTTATTTAATAAACCGCGATTGGCAGCAGCAACCACCCGAGGCGGAATCCTTCTTGCAGGGGCTAATCGGGGAGGAGACTGACGCGGTACCAGGAGACTGTAGAGTCTTCCTACAAAGCAAATATCTCAAGGATCCAAAATTACATATTTCAGCCCTTCAACGTTTAAATGTGTCGCATATGCGTTTGGTCTTTGACTGGAGCACCAAGAAGCGTTACTTAGAAGGGCTTGATAAAAAACTGAATGATGAAATATATTTAGCGCCAATATATAGAACCTATGACCACGAACCTGGGGTATACGATCCTGTGGCAGAAACCGTTATACGAAATGTGTCTCCTCTACAGCTATGGCAGACAGTGAGAGAATACTACGGCCCTAACCAAGTGCGCCCCTATCATTGGTTGACAAATAATTGTCAAACAATATTGAGGGATATACTTCTCAAGTTTGGAGTTATCACCTTTGTGCATAAGGATATTACACCATTCTTTATCTATAAGGGTGTTGATATAATACGGGCGATATACGAGAGCATAAAAACATCCTGTGTATCGAAAGAATAAGTGTTTAGAGTAGTGAAAGTCGTAGTGAGTGTTTAGTGTTCTGAACATAGAAGAAAAAAAGAAAAACAAAAGTGATTAATATTTTTAACGTTTCGGTTGAAATTTGGAGAAGATAGTTTCAATTTACTTTTGTAAAGAAATAAGTTTTTATGTGAGAGACATTGAAAGACAGAGAATCGATACCGAGTGGTTTCCAACCTTTCAGAACTAAAGGGAATAATCTACAAGAAGCAATCAGCAGAGGGAAGAAGTTACACTTGTTCTAGTATGCATTATTCCTTGACAAAGATTCACCTGTACTGTTTCTTTGTCAGGTGAACAAATGCAGAAAAAACAGGTCTGACCTCTTCTAGTATGCTGTGTCCCTTAGAGAAGAACCCTTTGTACTGAAATAGTGGAACAGATGTGCCTTTGCTTGGGTGTGGCAGCCATCTGGATTAAGACCCATTAAGAGACAGGGAATCAATGCCAAGAGGATTGCGGCTTCCCAAACCTAAAGGGAATAATCTACAAGAAGCAATCAGCAGAGGGAAGAAGTCACACTTGTTCTAGTATGCATTATTCCTTGACAAAGATTCACCTGTACTGTTTCTTTGTCAGGTGAACAAATGCTTAAAAAACAGCTCTGACCTCTTCTAGTATGCTGTGTCCCTGGAGAATAAAACCTTTGTACACGAATAGTGGAACAGATGTGCCTTTGCTTGGGTGTGGCAGACATCTGGTTTAAGACCCATTAAGAGACAGGGAATCAATGCCAAGAGGATTACGGCTTTCCAGACCTAAACGGAATAATCTACAAGAAGCAATCAGCAGAGGGAAGAAGTCACACTTGTTCTAGTATGCATTATTCCTTGACAAAGATTCACCTGTACTGTTTCTTTGTCAGGTGAACGAATGCAGAAAAAACAGGTCTGACCTCTTCTAGTATGCTGTGTCCATTGGAGAAGAACCCTTTGTACTGGAAAAGTGGAATAGAAGTGGATTTGTTTGGGTGTGGCAACCATCTTGATTAAGACCCATTAAGAGACAGGGAATCAATGCCAAGAGGATTACGGCTTTCCAGACCTAAAGGGAATAGTCTACAAGAAGCAATCAGCAGAGGGAAGAAGTCACACTTGTTCTAGTATGCATTATCCCTTGACAAAGATTCACCTGTACTGTTTCTTTGTCAGGTGAACAAATGCTTAAAAAACAGGTCTGACCTCTTCTAGTATGCTGTGTCCCTTGGAGAAGAACCCTTTGTACTGGAAAAGTGGAACAGAAGTTGATTTATTTGGGTGTGGCAACCATCTTGATTAAGACCCATTAAGAGACAGGGAATCAATGACAAGAGGATTACGGCTTTCCAGACCTAAAGGGAATAATCTACAAGAAGCAATCAGCAGAGGGAAGAAGTCACACTTGTTCTAGTATGCATTATTCCTTGACAAAGATTCACTTATACTGTTTCTTTGTGTGGTGAACAAATGCAGAAAAAACGGGTCTGACCTCTTCTAGTATGCTGTGTCCCCTGGAGAAGAAACCTTTGTACTGGAATAGTGGAACAGATGTGCCTTTGTTTGGTTGTAGCAGCCATCTGGATTAAGACCCATTAAGAGAAAGGGAATCAATGACAAGAGGATTACGGCTTTCCAGACCTAAAGGGAATAATCTACAAGAAGCAATCAGCAGAGGGAAGAAGTCACACTTGTTCTAGTATGCATTATTCCTTGACAAAGATTCACCTGTACTGTTTCTTTGTCAGGTGAACAAATGCTTAAAAAACAGCTCTGACCTCTTCTAGTATGCTGTGTCTCCTGGAGAAGAAACCTTTGTACTGGAATAGTGGAACAGATGTGCCTTTGTTTGGGTGTGGCAACCATCTGGATTAAGACCCATTAAAAGACAGGGAATCAATGCGAAGAGGATTACGGCTTTCCAGACCTAAAGGGAATAATCTACAAGAAGCAATCAGCAGAGGGAAGAAGTCACACTTGTTCTAGTATGCAATATTCCTTGACAAAGATTCACTTGTACTGTTTCTTTGTCTGGTGAACAAATGCAGAAAAAACGGGTCTGACCTCTTCTAGTATGCTGTGTCCCCTGGAGAAGAAACCTTTGTACTGGAATAGTGGAACAGATGTGCCTTTGTTTGGTTGTAGCAGCCATCTGGATTAAGACCCATTAAGAGACAGGGAATCAATGACAAGAGGATTACGGCTTTCCAGACCTAAAGGGAATAATCTACAAGAATCAATCAGCAGAAGGAAGAAGTCACACTTGTTCTAGTATGCATTATTCCTTGACAAAGATTCACCTGTACTGTTTCTTTGTCAGGTGAACAAATGCAGAAAAAACAGGTCTGACCTCTTCTAGTATAGTGTGTCCCTTGGAGAAGAAACCTTTGTACTGGAGTAGTGGTACAGAAGGGCCAATGTTTGGGTGTGGCAGCCATCTACATCAAGAGCCATTAAAAGATAGGCAATCAATGCTAAGTGAATTCCAGCTTTCCAGATCTAAAGGGAATAATCTGCAAGATGGATTCAGAAGAGGGAAGAAGTCACACTTGTTCTAGTATGCATTATTCCTTGACAAAGATTCACTTGTACTGTTTTTTTGTCAGGTGAACAAATGCAGAAGAAACAAGTCTGATGTCTTCTAGTATGCTGTGTCCCAAGTCAGATGTCTTCTAGTATGCTGTGTCCCAAGTCTGATGTCTTCTAGTATGCTGTGTCCTTATGAGAAGAACCCGTTGTACTGGAATATTGGAACAGATGTGCCTTTCATTGGGTGTGTCAGCCACTTGGATTAAGAGCCATTATAAGACAGGCAATCAATGCCAAGAGGATTCCGGCTTTCCAGATCTAAATGGAATAGTCTGCAAAATGATTTCAGAAGAAGGAAGAAGTCACACTTGTTCTGGTATGCATTATTTCTTGACAAAGATTCACCAGTACTGTTTCTTTGTTAGGTGAACAAATGCAGAATAAACAGGTCTGACCTCTTTTAGTATGCTGTGTCCCTTGGAGAAGAAACCTTTGTACTGGAATAGTGGAACAGATATGCCTTTGTTTGGGTGTGGCAGCCATCTGGATTAAAAACCGTTATAAGACAGGATATCAATCCTAAGTGAATTCCAACTTTCCAGATCTAAAGAGAATAATCTGCAATTTGGATTCAGAAGAGGGAAGAAGTCACACTTGTTCTAGTATGCATTATTCCTTGACAAAGATTCACCTGTACTGTTTCTTTGTTAGGTTAACAAATGCAGAAAAAACAGGTCTGACCTCCTCTAGTATGCTGTGTCCCCTGGAGAAGAAACCTTTGTACTGGAATTGTGGAACAGATGTGCCTTTGTTTGGGTATGGCAGCCATCTGGATTAAGACCCATTAAGAGACAGGGAATCAATGCCAAGAGGATTACGGCTTTCCAGACCTAAACGGACTAATCTACTAGAAGCAATCAGCAGAGGGATGAAGTCACACTTGTTCTAGTATGCATTATTCCTTGACAAAGATTCACCTGTACTGTTTCTTTGTCAGGTGAACAAATGCAGAAAAAACAGGTCTGACCTCTTCTAGTATACTGTGTCCCTTGGAGAAGAAACCTTTGTACTGGAATAGTGGTACATAAGTGCCTATGTTTGGGTGTGGCAGCCATCTGCATTTAGAGCCATTAAAAGACAGGCAATCAATGTTAAGTGAATTCCAGCTTTCCAGATCTAAAGGGAATAATCTGCAAGATGGATTCAGAAGAGGGGAAAAAGTCACACTTGTTCTAGTATGCATTATTCCTTGACAAAGATTCACTTGTACTGTTTCTTTGTCAGGTGAACAAATGCAGAAGAAACAAGTCTGATGTTTTCTAGTATGCTGTGTCCCATGTCTGATGTCTTCTAGTATGCTGTGTCCCAAGTCTGATGTCTTCTATTATGCTGTGTCCTTAGGAGAAGAACCCTTTGTACTGGAATATTGGAACAGATGTGCCTTTCATTGGGTGTGTCTGCCATTTGGATTAAGAGCCATTATAAGACAGGCAATCAATGCCAAGAGGATTCCGGCTTTCCAGATCTAAATGGAATAGTCTGCAAAATGATTTCAGAAGAAGGAAGAAGTCACACTTGTTCTGGTATGCATTATTTCTTGACAAAGATTCATCAGTACTGTTTCTTTGTCAGGTGAACAAATGCAGAAAAAACAGGTCTGACCTCTTTTTGTATGCTGTGTCCCTTGGAGAAGAAACCTTTGTACTGGAATAGTGGAACAGATATGCCTTTGTTTGGGTGTGGCAGCCATCTGGATTAAGAACCGTTATAAGACAGGATATCAATCCTAAGTGAATTCCAACTTTCCAGATCTAAAGAGAATAATCTGCAAGATGGATTCAGAAGAGGGAAGAAGTCACACTTGTTCTAGTATGCATTATTCCTTGACAAAGATTCACCTGTACTGTTTCTTTGTTAGGTGAACAAATGCAGAAAAAACAGGTCTGACCTCCTCTAGTATGCTGTGTCCCCTGGAGAAGAAACCTTTGTACTGGAATTGTGGAACAGATGTGCCTTTGTTTGGGTATGGCAGCCATCTGGATTAAGACCCATTAAGAGACAGGGAATCAATGCCAAGAGGATTACGGCTTTCCAGACCTAAACGGACTAATCTACTAGAAGCAATCAGCAGAGGGATGAAGTCACACTTGTTCTAGTATGCATTATTCCTTGACAAAGATTCACCTGTACTGTTTCTTTGTCAGGTGAACAAATGCAGAAAAAAACAGGTCTGAACTCTTCTAGTATACTGTGTCCCTTGGAGAAGAAACCTTTGTACTGGAATAGTGGTACATAAGTGCCTATGTTTGGGTGTGGCAGCCATCTGCATTTAGAGCCATTAAAAGACAGGCAATCAATGCTAAGTGAATTCCAGCTTTCCAGATCTAAAGGGAATAATCTGCAAGATGGATTCAGAAGAGGGAAGAAGTCACACTTGTTCTAGTATGCATTATTCCTTGACAAAGATTCACTTGTACTGTTTCTTTGTCAGGTGAACAAATGCATAAGAAACAAGTCTGATGTCTTCTAGTATGCTGTGTCCCATGTCTGATGTCTTCTAGTATGCTGTGTCCCAAGTCTGATGTCTTCTAGTATGCTGTGTCCTTAGGAGAAGAACCCGTTGTACTGGAATATTGGAACAGATGTGCCTTTCATTGGGTGTGTCAGCCATTTGGATTAAGAGCCATTATAAGACAGGCAATCAATGCCAAGAGGATTCCGGCTTTCCAGATCTAAATGGAATAATCTGCAAAATGATTTCAGAAGAAGGAAGAAGTCACACTTGTTCCGGTATGCATTATTTCTTGACAAAGATTCACCTGTACTGTTTTTTTGTCAGGTGAACAAATGCAGAAAAAACAGGTCTGACCTCTTCTAGTATGCTGTGTCCCTTGGAGAAGAAACCTTTGTACTGGAATAGTGGAACTGATGTGCCTTTGTTTGGGTGTGGCAACCATCTGGATTTAGACCCATTAAGAGACAGGGAATCAATGACAAGAGGATTACGGCTTTCCAGACCTAAAGGGAATAATCTACAAGAAGCAATCAGCAGAGGGAAGAAGTCACACTTGTTCTAGTATGTATTATTCCTTGACAAAGATTCACCTGTACTGTTTCTTTATCAGGTGAACAAATGCATAAAAAACAGGTCTGACCTCTTCTAGTATGCTGTGTCCCTTGGAGAAGAAACCTTTGTACTGGAGTAGTGATACAGAAGGGCCAATGTTTGGGTGTGGCAGCCATCTGCATTAAGAGCCATTAAAAGACAGGCAATCAATGCTAAGTGAATTCCAGCTTTCCAGATCTAAAGGGAATAATCTGCAAGATGGATTCAGAAGAGGGAAGAAGTCACACTTGTTCTAGTATGCATTATTCCTTGACAAAGATTCACTTGTACTGTTTTTTTGTCAGGTGAACAAATGCAGAAGAAACAAGTCTGATGTCTTCTAGTATGCTGTGTCCCAAGTCTGATGTCTTCTAGTATGCTGTGTCCTTATGAGAAGAACCCGTTGTACTGGAATATTGGAACAGATGTGCCTTTCATTGGGTGCGTCAGCCACTTGGATTAAGAGCCATTATAAGACAGGCAATCAATGCCAAGAGGATTCCGGCTTTCCAGATCTAAATGGAATAGTCTGCAAAATAATTTCAGAAGAAGGAAGAAGTCACACTTGTTCTGGTATGCATTATTTCTTGACAAAGATTCACCAGTACTGTTTCTTTGTCAGGTGAACAAATGCAGAAAAAACAGGTCTGACCTCTTTTAGTATGCTGTGTCCCTTGGAGAAGAAACCTTTGTACTGGAATAGTGGAACAGATGTGCCTTTGTTTGGGTGTGGCAGCCATCTGGATAAAGAACCGTTATAAGACAGGATATCAATCCTAAGTGAATTCCAACTTTCCAGATCTAAAGAGAATAATCTGCAAGATGGATTCAGAAGAGGGAAGAAGTCACACTTGTTCTAGTATGCATTATTCCTTGACAAAGATTCACCTGTACTGTTTCTTTGTTAGGTGAACAAATGCAGAAAAAACAGGTCTGACCTCCTCTAGTATGCTGTGTCCCCTGGAGAAGAAACCTTTGTACTGGAATTGTGGAACAGATGTGCCTTTGTTTGGGTATGGCAGCCATCTGGATTAAGACCCATTAAGAGACAGGGAATCAATGCCAAGAGGATTACGGCTTTCCAGACCTAAACGGACTAATCTACTAGAAGCAATCAGCAGAGGGATGAAGTCACACTTGTTCTAGTATGCATTATTCCTTGACAAAGATTCACCTGTACTGTTTCTTTGTCAGGTGAACAAATGCAGAAAAAACAGGTCTGACCTCTTCTTGTATGCTGTGTCCCTTGGAGAAGAAACCTTTGTACTGGAATAGTGGTACATAAGTGCCTATGTTTGGGTGTGGCAGCCATCTGCATTTAGAGCCATTAAAAGACAGGCAATCAATGCTAAGTGAATTCCAGCTTTCCAGATCTAAAGGGAATAATCTGCAAGATGGATTCAGAAGAGGGAAGAAGTCACACTTGTTCTAGTATGCATTATTCCTTGACAAAGATTTACTTGTACTGTTTCTTTGTCAGGTGAACAAATGCATAAGAAACAAATCTGATGTCTTCTAGTATGCTGTGTCCCATGTCTGATGTCTTCTAGTATGCTGTGTCCCAAGTCTGATGTCTTCTAGTATGCTGTGTCCTTAGGAGAAGAACCCGTTGTACTGGAATATTGGAACAGATGTGCCTTTCATTGGGTGTGTCAGCCATTTGGATTAAGAGCCATTATAAGACAGGCAATCAATGCCAAGAGGATTCCGGCTTTCCAGATCTAAATGGAATAATCTGCAAAATGATTTCAGAAGAAGGAAGAAGTCACACTTGTTCTGTTATGCATTATTTCTTGACAAAGATTCACCTGTACTGTTTTTTTGTCAGGTGAACAAATGCAGAAAAAACAGGTCTGACCTCTTCTAGTATGCTGTGTCCCTTGGAGAAGAAACCTTTGTACTGGAATAGTGGAACTGATGTGCCTTTGTTTGGGTGTGGCAACCATCTGGATTTAGACCCATTAAAAGACAGGGAATCAATGACAAGAGGATTACGGCTTTCCAGACCTAAAGGGAATAATCTACAAGAAGCAATCAGCAGAGGGAAGAAGTCACACTTGTTCTAGTATGCATTATTCCTTGACAAAGATTCACCTGTACTGTTTCTTTGTCAGGTGAACAAATGCAGAAAAAACAGGTCTGACCTCTTCTAGTATGCTGTGTCCGCTGGAGAAGAAACCTTTGTATTGGAATAGTGGAACAGATGTGCCTTTGTTTGGTTGTAGCAGCCATCTGGATTAAGACCCATTAAGAGACAGGGAATCAATGACAAGAGGATTACGGCTTTCCAGATCTAAAGGGAATAATCTGAAAGATGGATTCAGAAGAGGGAAGAAGTCACACTTGTTCTAGTATGCATTATTCCTTGACAAAGATTTACTTGTACTGTTTCGTTGTCAGGTGAACAAATGCATAAGAAACAAATCTGATGTCTTCTAGTATGCTGTGTCCCATGTCTGATGTCTTCTAGTATGCTGTGTCCCAAGTGTGATGTCTTCTTGTATGCTGTGTCCTTAGGAGAAGAACCCGTTGTACTAGAATATTGGAACAGATGTGCCTTTAATTGGGTGTGTCAGCCATTTGGATTAAGAGCCATTATAAGACAGGCAATCAATGCCAAGAGGATTCCGGCTTTCCAGATCTAAATGGAATAATCTGCAAAATGATTCCAGAAGAAGGAAGAAGTCACACTTGTTCTGGTATGCATTATTTCTTGACAAAGATTCACCTGTAATGTTTTTTTGTCAGGTGAACAAATGCAGAAAAAACAGGTCTGACCTCTTCTAGTATGCTGTGTCCCTTGGAGAAGAAACCTTTGTACTGGAATAGTGGAACTGATGTGCCTTTGTTTGGGTGTGGCAACCATCTGGATTTAGACCCATTAAGAGACAGGGAATCAATGACAAGAGGATTACGGCTTTCCAGACCTAAAGGGAATAATCTACAAGAAGCAATCAGCAGAGGGAAGAAGTCACACTTGTTCTAGTATGCATTATTCCTTGACAAAGATTCACCTGTACTGTTTCTTTTTCAGGCGAACAAATGCAGAAAAAACAGGTCTGACCCCTTCTAGTATGCTGTGTCCGCTGGAGAAGAAACCTTTGTATTGGAATAGTGGAACAGATGTGCCTTTGTTTGGTTGTAGCAGCCATCTGGATTAAGACCCATTAAGAGACAGGGAATCAATGACAAGAGGATTACGGCTTTCCAGACCTAAAGGGAATAATCTACAAGAAGCAATCAGCAGAGGGAAGAAGTCACACTTGTTCTAGTATGCATTATTCCTTGACAAAGATTCACCTGTACTGTTTCTTTGTCAGGTGAACAAATGCAGAAAAAACAGGTCTGACCTCTTCTAGTATGCTGTGTCCCCTGGAGAAGAAACCTTTGTACAGGAATAGTGGAACAGATGTGCCTTTGTTTGGTTGTAGCAGCCATCTGGATTAAGACCCATTAAGAGACAGGGAATCAATGACAAGAGGATTACGGCTTTCCACCCCTAAAGGGAATAATCTACAAGAAGCAATCAGCAGAGGGAAGAAGTCACACTTGTTTTAGTATGCATTATTCCTTGACAAAGATTCACCTGTACTGTTTCTTTGTCAGGCGAACAAATGCAGAAAAAACAGGTCTGTCCTCTTCTTGTATGCTGTGTCCCCTGGAGAAGAAACCTTTGTACTGGAATAGTGGAACAGATGTGCCTTTGTTTGGTTGTAGCAGCCATCTGGATTAAGACCCATTAAGAGACAGGGAATCAATGACAAGAGGATTACGGCTTTCCAGACCTAAAGGGAATAATCTACAAGAAGCAATCAGCAGAGGGAAGAAGTCACACTTGTTCTAGTATGCATTATTCCTTGACAAAGATTCACCTGTACTGTTTCTTTGTCAGGTGAACAAATGCAGAAAAAACAGGTCTGACCTCTTCTAGTATGCTGTGTCCCCTGGAGAAGAAATCTTTGTACTGGAATAGTGGAACAGATGTGCCTTTGTTTGGTTGTAGCAGCCATCTGGATTAAGACCCATTAAGAGACAGGGAATCAATGCCAAGAGGATTACGGCTTTCCAGACCTAAAGGGAATAATCTACAAGAAGCAATCAGCAGAGGGAAGAAGTCACACTTGTTCTAGTATGCATTATTCCTTGACAAAGATTCACCTGTACTGTTTCTTTGTCAGGTGGACAAATGCAGAAAAAACAGGTCTGACCTCTTCTTGTATGCTGTGTCCCCTGGAGAAGAAACCTTTGTACTGGAATAGTGGAACAGATGTGCCTTTGTTTGGTTGTAGCAGCCATCTGGATTAAGACCCATTAAGAGACAGGGAATCAATGACAAGAGGATTACGGCTTTCCACCCCTAATGGGAATAATCTACAAGAAGTAATCAGCAGAGGGAAGAAGTCACACTTGTTCTAGTATACATTATTCCTTGACAAAGATTCACCTGTACTGTTTCTTTGTCAGGTGAACAAATGCAGAAAAAACAGGTCTGACCTCTTCTTGTATGCTGTGTCCCCTGGAGAAGAAACCTTTGTACTGGAATAGTGGAACAGATGTGCCTTTGTTTGTTTGTAGCAGCCATCTGGATTAAGACCCATTAAGAGACAGGGAATCAATGACAAGAGGATTACGGCTTTCCACCCCTAAAGAGAATAATCTACAAGAAGCAATCAGCAGAGGGAAGAAGTCACACTTGTTCTAGTATGCATTATTCCTTGACAAAGATTCACCTGTACTGTTTCTTTGTCAGGCGAACAAATGCAGAAAAAACGGGTCTGACCTCTTCTAGTATGCTGTGTCCCCTGGAGAAGAAACCTTTGTACTGGAATAGTGGAACAGTTGTGCCTTTGTTTGGTTGTAGCAGCCATCTGGATTAAGACCCATTAAGAGACAGGGAATCAATGACAAGAGGATTACGGCTTTCCACCCCTAAAGGGAATAATCTACAAGAAGCAATCAGCAGAGGGAAGAAGTCACACTTGTTCTAGTATGCATTATTCCTTGACAAAGATTCACCTGTACTGTTTCTTTGTCAGGTGAACAAATGCAGAAAAAACAGGTCTGACCTCTTCTTGTATGCTGTGTCCCCTGGAGAAGAAACCTTTGTACTGGAATAGTGGAACAGATGTGCCTTTGTTTGGTTGTAGCAGCCATCTGGATTAAGACCCATTAAGAGACAGGGAATCAATGCCAAGAGGATTACGGCTTTCCACCCCTAAAGGGAATAATCTACAAGAAGCAATCAGCAGAGGGAAGAAGTCACACTTGTTCTAGTATGCATTATTCCTTGACAAAGATTCACCTGTACTGTTTCTTTGTCAGGTGAACAAATGCATAAAAAACAGGTCTGACCTCTTCTAGTATGCTGTGTCCCTTGGAGAAGAACCCTTTGTACTGGAAAAGTGGAACAGAAGTTGATTTGTTGGGGTGTGGCAACCATCTTGATTAAGACCCATTAAGAGACAGGGAATCAATGACAAGAGGATTACGGCTTTCCAGACCTAAAGTGAATAATCTACAAGAAGCAATCAGCAGAGGGAAGAAGTCACACTTGTTCTAGTATGCATTATTCCTTGACAAAGATTCACTTGTACTGTTTCTTTGTGTGGTGAACAAATGCAGAAAAAACGGGTCTGACCTCTTCTAGTATGCTGTGTCCCCTGGAGAAGAAACCTTTGTACTGGAATAGTGGAACAGATGTGCCTTTGTTTGGTTGTAGCAGCCATCTGGATTAAGACCCATTAAGAGAAAGGGAATCAATGACAAGAGGATTACGGCTTTCCAGACCTAAAGGGAATAATCTACAAGAAGCAATCAGCAGAGGGAAGAAGTCACACTTGTTCTAGTATGCATTATTCCTTGACAAAGATTCACCTGTACTGTTTCTTTGTCAGGTGAACAAATGCAGAAAAAACAGGTCTGACCTCTTCTAGTATGCTGTGTCTCCTGGAGAAGAAACCTTTGTACTGGAATAGTGAATCAGATGTGCCTTTGTTTGGGTGTGGCCACCATCTGGATTAAGACCCATTAAAAGACAGGGAATCAATGCGAAGAGGAGTACGGCTTTCCAGACCTAAAGGGAATAATCTACAAGAAGCAATCAGCAGAGGGAAGAAGTCACACTTGTTCTAGTATGCAATATTCCTTGACAAAGATTCACTTGTACTGTTTCTTTGTCTGGTGAACAAATGCAGAAAAAACGGGTCTGACCTCTTCTAGTATGCTGTGTCCCCTGGAGAAGAAACCTTTGTACTGGAATAGTGGAACAGATGTGCCTTTGTTTAGTTGTAGCAGCCATCTGGATTAAGACCCATTAAGAGACAGGGAATCAATGACAAGAGGATTACGGCTTTCCAGACCTAAAGGGAATAATCTACAAGAAGCAATCAGCAGACGGAAGAATTCACACTTGTTCTAGTATGCATTATTCCCTGACAAAGATTAACCTGTACTGTTTCTTTGTCAGGTGAACAAATGCAGAAAAGACAGGTCAGACCTCTTCTAGTATGCTGTGTCCCTTGGAGAAGAAACCTTTGTACTGGAGTAGTGGTACAGAAGGGCCAATGTTTGGGTGTGGCAGCCATCTACATTAAGAGCCATTAAAAGATAGGCAATCAATGCTAAGTGAATTCCAGCTTTCCAGATTTAAAGGGAATAATCTACAAGATGGATTCAAATGAGGGAAGAAGTCACACTTGTTCTAGTATGTATTATTCCTTGACAAAGATTCACTTGTACTGTTTTTTTGTCAGGTGAACAAATGCAGAAGAAACAAGTCTGATGTCATCTAGTATGCTGTGTCCCAAGTCTGATGTCTTCTAGTATGCTGTGTCCCAAGTCTGATGTCTTCTAGTATGCTGTGTCCTTATGAGAAGAACCCGTTGTACTGGAATATTGGAACAGATGTGCCTTTCATTGGGTGTGTCAGCCACTTGGATTAAGAGCCATTATAAGACAGGCAATCAATGCCAAGAGGATTCCGGCTTTCCAGATCTAAATGGAATAGTCTGCAAAATGATTTCAGAAGAAGGAAAAAGTCACACTTGTTCTGGTATGCATTATTTCTTGACAAAGATTCACCAGTACTGTTTCTTTGTCAGGTGAACAAATGCAGAAAAAACAGGTCCGACCTCTTTTTGTATGCTGTGTCCCCTGGAGAAGAAACCTTTGTACTGGAATAGTGGAACAGATATGCCTTTGTTTGGGTGTGGCAGCCATCTGGATTAAGAACCGTTATAAGACAGGATATCAATCCTAAGTGAATTCCAACTTTCCAGATCTAAAGAGAATAATCTGCAAGATGGATTCAGAAGAGGGAAGAAGTCACACTTGTTCTAGTATGCATTATTCCTTGACAAAGATTCACCTGTACTGTTTCTTTGTTAGGTTAACAAATGCAGAAAAAACAGGTCTGACCTCCTCTAGTATGCTGTGTCCCCTGGAGAAGAAACCTTTGTACTGGAATTGTGGAACAGATGTGCCTTTGTTTGGGTATGGCAGCCATCTGGATTAAGACCCATTAAGAGACAGAAAATCAATGCCAAGAGGATTACGGCTTTCCAGACCTAAACGGACTAATCTACTAGAAGCAATCAGCAGAGGGATGAAGTCACACTTGTTCTAGTATGCATTATTCCTTGACAAAGATTCACCTTTACTGTTTCTTTGTCAGGTGAACAAATGCAGAAAAAACAGGTCTGACCTCTTCTAGTATACTGTGTCCCTTGGAGAAGAAACCTTTGTACTGGAATAGTGGTACATAAGTGCCTATGTTTGAGTGTGGCAGCCATCTGCATTTAGAGCCATTAAAAGACAGGCAATCAATGCTAAGTGAATTCCAGCTTTCCAGATCTAAAGGGAATAATCTGCAAGATGGATTCAGAAGAGGGAAGAAGTCACACTTGTTCTAGTATGCATTATTCCTTGACAAAAATTCACTTGTACTGTTTCTTTGTCAGGTGAACAAATGCATAAGAAACAAGTCTGATGTCTTCTAGTATGCTGTGTCCCATGTCTGATGTCTTCTAGTATGCTGTGTCCCAAGTCTGATGTCTTCTAGTATGCTGTGTCCTTAGGAGAAGAACCCGTTGTACTGGAATATTGGAACAGATGTGCCTTTCATTGGGTGTGTCAGCCATTTGGATTAAGAGCCATTATAAGACAGGCAATCAATGCCAAGAGGATTCCGGCTTTCCAGATCTAAATGGAATAATCTGCAAAATGATTTCAGAAGAAGGGAGAAGTCACACTTGTTCTGGTATGCATTATTTCTTGACAAAGATTCACCTGTAATGTTTTTTTGTCAGGTGAACAAATGCAGAAAAAACAGGTCTGACCTCTTCTAGTATGCTGTGTCCCTTGGAGAAGAAACCTTTGTACTGGAATAGTGGAACTGATGTGCCTTTGTTAGGGTGTGGCAACCATCTGGATTTAGACCCATTAAGAGACAGGGAATCAATGACAAGAGGATTACGGCTTTCCAGACCTAAAGGGAATAATCTACAAGAAGCAATCAGCAGAGGGAAGAAGTCACACTTGTTCTAGTATGCATTATTCCTTGACAAAGATTCACCTGTACTGTTTCTTTGTCAGGTGAACAAATGCAGAAAAAACAGGTCTGACCTCTTCTAGTATGCTGTGTCCGCTGGAGAAGAAACATTTGTATTGGAATAGTGGAACAGATGTGCCTTTGTTTGGTTGTAGCAGCCATCTGGATTAAGACCCATTAAGAGACAGGGAATCAATGACAAGAGGATTACGGCTTTCCAGTTCTAAAGGGAATAATCTGCAAGATGGATTCAGAAGAGGGAAGAAGTCACACTTGTTCTAGTATGCATTATTCCTTGACAAAGATTTACTTGTACTGTTTCGTTGTCAGGTGAACAAATGCATAAGAAACAAATCTGATGTCTTCTAGTATGCTGTGTCCCATGTCTGATGTCTTCTAGTATGCTGTGTCCCAAGTCCGATGTCTTCTAGTATGCTGTGTCCTTAGGAGAAGAACCCGTTGTACTGGAATATTGGAACAGATGAGCCTTTAATTGGGTGTGTCAGCCATTTGGATTAAGAGCCATTATAAGACATGCAATCAATGCCAAGAGGATTCCGGCTTTCCAGATCTAAATGGAATAATCTGCAAAATGATTTCAGAAGAAAGAAGAAGTCACACTTGTTCTGGTATGCATTATTTCTTGACAAAGATTCACCTGTAATGTTTTTTTGTCAGGTGAACAAATGCAGAAAAAACAGGTCTGACCTCTTCTAGTATGCTGTGTCCCTTGGAGAAGAAACATTTGTACTGGAATAGTGGAACTGATGTGCCTTTGTTTGGGTGTGGCAACCATCTGGATTTAGACCCATTAAGAGACAGGGAATCAATGACAAGAGGATTACGGCTTTCCAGACCTAAAGGGAATAATCTACAAGAAGCAATCAGCAGAGGGAAGAAGTCACACTTGTTCTAGTATGCATTATTCCTTGACAAAGATTCACCTGTACTGTTTCTTTGTCAGGTGAACAAATGCAGAAAAAACAGGTCTGACCTCTTCTAGTATGCTGTGTCCGCTGGAGAAGAAACCTTTGTATTGGAATAGTGGAACAGATGTGCCTTTGTTTGGTTGTAGCAGCCATCTGGATTAAGACCCATTAAGAGACAGGGAATCAATGACCAGAGGATTATGGCTTTCCAGACATAAAGGGAATAATCTACAAGAAGCAATCAGCAGAGGGAAGAAGTCACACTTGTTCTAGTATGCATTATTCCTTGACAAAGATTCACCTGTACTGTTTCTTTGTCAGGTGAACAAATGCAGAAAAAACAGGTCTGACCTCTTCTAGTATGCTGTGTCCCCTGGAGAAGAAACCTATGTACTGGAATAGTGGAACAGATGTGCCTTTGTTTGGTTGTAGCAGCCATCTGGATTAAGACTCATTAAGAGACAGGGAATCAAAGACAAGAGGATTACGGCTTTCCAGACCTAAAGGGAATAATCTACAAGAAGCAATCAGCAGAGGGAAGAAGTCACACTTGTTCTAGTATGCATTATTCCTTGACAAAGATTCACCTGTACTGTTTCTTTGTCAGGTGAACAAATGCAGAAAAAACAGGTCTGACCTCTTCTAGTATGCTGTGTCCCCTGGAGAAGTAACCTTTGTACAGGAATAGTGGAACAGATGTGCCTTTGTTTGGTTGTAGCAACCATATGGATTAAGACCCATTAAGAGACAGGGAATCAATGACAAGAGGATTACGGCTTTCCACCCCTAAAGGGAATAATCTACAAGAAGCAATCAGCAGAGGGAAGAAGTCACACTTGTTCTAGTATGCATTATTCCTTGACAAAGATTCACCTGTACTGTTTCTTTGTCAGGCGAACAAATGCAGAAAAAACAGGTCTGTCCTCTTCTTGTATGCTGTGTCCCCTGGAGAAGAAACCTTTGTACTGGAATAGTGGAACAGAGGTGCCTTTGTTTGGTTGTAGCAGCCATCTGGATTAAGACCCATTAAGAGACAGGGAATCAATGAAAAGAGGATTACGGCTTTCCAAACCTAAAGGGAATAATCTACAAGAAGCAATCAGCAGAGGGAAGAAGTCACACTTGTTCTAGTATGCATTATTCCTTGACAAAGATTCACCTGTACTGTTTCTTTGTCAGGTGAACAAATGCAGAAAAAACAGGTCTGACCTCTTCTAGTATGCTGTGTCCCCTGAAGAAGAAATCTTTGTACTGGAATAGTGGAACAGATGTGCCTTTGTTTGGTTGTAGCAGCCATCTGGATTAAGACCCATTAAGAGACAGGGAATCAATGCCAAGAGGATTACGGCTTTCCAGACCTAAAGGGAATAATCTACAAGAAGCAATCAGCAGAGGGAAGAAGTCACACTTGTTCTAGTATGCATTATTCCTTGACAAAGATTCACCTGTACTGTTTCTTTGTCAGGCGAACAAATGCAGAAAAAACGGTCCGACCTCTTCTAGTATGCTGTGTCCCCTGGAGAAGAAACCTTTGTACTGGAATAGTGGAACAGATGTGCCTTTGTTTGGTTGTAGCAGCCATCTGGATTAAGTCCCATTAAGAGACAGGGAATCAATGACAAGAGGATTACGGCTTTCCACCCCTAAAGGGAATAATCTACAAGAAGCAATCAGCAGAGGGAAGAAGTCACACTTGTTCTAGTATGCATTATTCCTTGACAAAGATTCACCTGTACTGTTTCTTTGTCAGGTGAACAAATGCAGAAAAAAACAGGTCTGACCTCTTCTAGTATGCTGTGTCCCCCAGAGAGGAAATCTTTGTACTGGAATAGTGGAACAGATGTGCCTTTGTTTGGGTGTGGCAACCATCAGGATTAGGACCCATTAAGAGACAGGGAATCAATGACAAGAGGATTACGGCTTTCCAGACCTAGAGGGAATAATCTACAAGAAGCAATCAGCAGAGGGAAGAAGTCACACTTGTTCTAGTATGCATTATTCCTTGACAAAGATTCACTTGTACTGTTTCTTTGTTAGGTGAACAAATGCAGAAAAAAACAAGTCTGATTCCTTCTAGTATGCTGTGTCCCCTGGAGAAGAACCCTTTGTAATGGAATACTGGAAAAGAAGTGCCTTTGTTTGGGTGTGGCAGCCATCTGGATTAAGAACCATTATAAGACAGGATATCAATCCTAAGTGAATTCCAACTTTGCAGATCTAAAGAGAATAATCTACAAGATGGATTTAAAAAGGGAAGAAGTCACACTTGTTCTAGTATGCATTATTCCTTGACAAAGATTCACCTGTACTGTTTCTTTGTCAGGTGAACAAATGCAGAAAAAACAGGTCTGACCTCTTCTAGTATGCTGTGTCCGCTGGAGAAGAACCCTTTGTACTGGAATAGTGGAACAGATGTGGATTTGTTTGGGTGTGGCAGCCATCTGGATTAAGACCCATTAAGAGACAGGGAATCAATGCTAAGAGGATTACGGCTTTCCAGACCTAAAGGGAATAATCTACAATAAGCAATCAGCAGAGGGAAGAAGTCACACTTGTTCTAGTATGCATTAATCCTTGACAAAGATTCACCTGTACTGTTTCTTTGTCAGGTGAACAAATGCAGAAAAAACAGTTCTGACCTCTTCTAGTAAGCTGTGTCCCCTGGAGAAGAACCCTTTGTATTGGATTAGTGGAACAGAAGTGGATTTGTTTGGATGTGGCAACCATCTGGATTAAGAGCCATTGAAAGACAACCAATCAATGCTAAGTGAATTCCGGCTTTCAAGATCTAAAGGGAATAATCTGCAAGATGGATTCAGAGGAGGGAAGAAGTCAAACTTGTTCTAGTATGCATTATTCCTTGAAAAAGATTCACTTGTACTGTTTCTTTGTCAGTTGAACAAATGCAGAAAAAACAGGTCTGACCTCTTCTAGTATGCTGTGTCCCTTGGAGAAGAACCCTTTGTATTGGATTAGTAGAACAGAAGTGGATTTGTTTGGGTGTGGCAACCATCTGGATTAAGAGCCATTAAAAGACAGCCAATCAATGCTAAGTGAATTCCGGCTTTCAAGATCTAAAGGGAATAATCTGCAAGATTGATTCAGAGGAGGGAAGAAGTCAAACTTGTTATAGTATGCATTATTCCTTGACAAAGATTCACCTGTACTGTTTCTTTGTCAGGTGAACAAATGCAGAAAAAACAGGTCTGACCTCTTCTAGTATGCTGTGTCCCCTGGAGAAGAAACCTTTGTACTGGAATAGTGGAACAGATGTGCCTTTGTTTGGGTGTGGCAACCATCTGGATTAAGACCCATTAAGAGACAGGGAATCAATGCCAAGAGGATTAGGGCTTACCAGACCTAAAGGGAATAATCTACAAGAAGCAATCAGCAGAAGGAAGAAGTCACACTTGTTCTAGTATGCATTAATCCTTGACAAAGATTCACCTGTACTGTTTCTTTGTCAGGTGAACAAATGCAGAAAAAACAGGTCTGACCTCTTCTAGTATGCTGTGTCCCCTGGAGAAGAACCCTTTGTATTGGATTAGTGGAACAGAAGTGGATTTGTTTGGATGTGGCAACCATCTGGATTAAGAGCCATTAAAAGACAGGCAATCAATGCTAAGTGAATTCCGGCTTTCAAGATCTAAAGGGAATAATCTGCAAGATGGATTCAGAGGAGGGAAGAAGTCACACTTGTTCAAGTATGCATTATTCCTTGACAAAGATTCACCTGTACTGTTTCTTTGTCAGGTGAACAAATGCAGAAAAAACAGGTGTGACCTCTTGTAGTATGCTGTGTCCCCTGGAGAAGAAACCTTTGTACTGGAATAGTGGAACAGATGTGCCTTTGTTTGGGTGTAGCAACCATCTGGATTAAGACCCATTAAGAGACAGGGAATCAATGCCAAGAGGATTACGGCTTTCCAGACCTAAAGGGAATAATCTACAAGAAGCAATCAGCAGAGGGAAGAAGTCACACTTGTTCTAGTATGCATTAATCCTTGACAAAGATTCACCTGTACTGTTTCTTTGTCAGGTGAACAAATGCAGAAAAAACAGGTCTGACCTATTCTAGTATGCTGTGTCCCTTGGGGAAGAACCCTTTGTATTAGATTAGTGGAACAGAAGTGGATTTGTTTGGATTTGGCAACCATCTGGATTAAGAGCCATTGAAAGACAACCAATCAATGCTAAGTGAATTCCGGCTTTCAAGATCTAAAGGGAATAATCTGCAAGATGGATTCAGAGGAGGGAAGAAGTCAAACTTGTTCTAGTATGCATTATTCCTTGACAAAGATTCACTTGTACTGTTTCTTTCTCAGTTGAACAAATGCAGAAAAAACAGGTCTGACCTCTTCTAGTATGCTGTGTCCCTTGGAGAAGAACCCTTTGTATTGGATTAGTAGAACAGAAGTGGATTTGTTTGGGTGTGGCAACCATCTGGATTAAGAGCCATTATAAGACAGGATATCAATCCTAAGTGAATTCCAACTTTCCAGATCTAAAGAGAATAATATGCAAGATGGATTCAGAAGAGGGAAAAAAGTCACACTTGTTCTTGTATGCATTATTCCTTGACAAAGATTCACCTGTAGTGTTTCTTTGTCAGGTGAACAAATGCAGAAAAAACAGGTCTGACCTCTTCTAGTATGCTGTGTCCCTTGGAGAAGAACCCTTTGTACTGGAATAGTGGAACAGATGTGGATTTGTTTGGGTGTGGCAGCCATCTGGATTAAGACCCATTAAGAGACAGGGAATCAATGCTAAGAGGATTATGGCTCTCTAGACCTAAAGGGAATAATCTACAAAAAGCAATCAGCAGAGGGAATAAGTCACACTTGTTCTAGTATGCATTAATCCTTGACAAAGATTCACCTGTACTGTTTCTTTTTCAGGTGAACAAATGCAGAAAAAAAAACAAGTCTGATTCCTTCTAGTATGCCGTGTCCCCTGGAGAAGAACCCTTTGTAATGGAATACTGGAAAAGAAGTGCCTTTGTTTGGGTGTGGCAGCCATCTGGATTAAGAACCATTATAAGACAGGATATCAATCCTAAGTGAATTCCAACTTTCCAGATCTAAAGAGAATAATATGCAAGATGGATTCAGAAGAGGGAAAAAAGTCACACTTGTTCTTGTATGCATTATTCCTTGACAAAGATTCACCTGTACTGTTTCTTTGTCAGGTGAACAAATGCAGAAAAAACAGGTCTGACCTCTTCTAGTATGCTGTGTCCCTTGGAGAAGAACCCTTTGTACTGGAATAGTGGAACAGATGTGGATTTGTTTGGGTGTGGCAGCCATCTGGATTAAGACCCATTAAGAGACAGGGAATCAATGCTAAGAGGATTATGGCTTTCCAGACTTAAAGGGAATAATCTACAAGAAGCAATCAGCAGAGGGAAGAAGTCACACTTGTTCTAGAATGCATTAATCCTTGACAAAGATTCACCTGTACTGTTTCTTTGTCAGGTGAACAAATGCCGAAAAAACAGGTCTGACCTCTTCTAGTATGCTGTGTACCCTGGAGAAGAAACCTTTGTACTGGAATAGTGGAACAGATATGCCTTTGTTTGGGTGTGTCAACCATCTGGATTAAGACCCATTAGGAGACAGGGAATCAATGACAAGAGGATTACAGCTTTCCAGACCTAAAGGGAATAATCTACAAGAAGCAATCAGCAGAGGGAAGAAGTCACACTTGTTCTAGTATGCATTATTCCTTGACAAAGATTCACCTGTACTGTTTCTTTGTCAGGTGAACAAATGCAGAAAAAAAAACAAGTCTGATTCCTTCTAGTATGCTGTGTCCCCTGGAGAAGAACTCTTTGTAATTGAATACTGGAAAAGAAGTGCCTTTGTTTGGGTGTGGCAGCCATCTGGATTAAGAACCATTATGAGACATGATATCAATCCTAAGTGAATTCCAACTTTCCAGATCTAAAGAGAATAATCTACAAGATGGATTCAGAAGAGGGAAGAAGTCACACTTGTTCTAGTATGCATTATTCCTTGACAAAGATGCACCTGTACTGTTTCTTTGTCAGTTGAACAAATGCAGAAAAAACAGGTCTGACCTCTTCTAGTATGCTGTGTCCGCTGAAGAATAACCCTTTGTACTGGAATAGTGGAACAGATGTGGATTTGTTTGGGTGTGGCAGCCATCTGGATTAAGACCCATTAAGAGACAGGGAATCAATGCTAAGAGAATTACGGCTTTCCGGACCTAAAGGGAATAATCTACAATAAGCAATCAGCAGAGGGAAGAAGTCACACTTGTTCTAGTATGCATTAATCCTTGACAAAGATTCACCTGTACTGTTTCTTTGTCAGGTGAACAAATGCAGAAAAAACAGGTCTGACCTATTCTAGTATGCTGTGTCCCCTGGGGAAGAACCCTTTGTATTGAATTAGTGGAACAGAAGTGGATTTGTTTGGATTTGGCAACCATCTGGATTAAGAGCCATTGAAAGACAACCAATCAATGCTAAGTGAATTCCGGCTTTCAAGATCTAAAGGGAATAATCTGCAAGATGGATTCAGAGGAGGGAAGAAGTCAAACTTGTTCTAGTATGCATTATTCCTTGACAAAGATTCACTTGTACTTTTTCTTTGTCAGTTGAACAAATGCAGAAAAAACAGGTCTGACCTCTTCTAGTATGCTGTGTCCCTTGTAGAAGAACCCTTTGTATTGGATTAGTAGAACAGAAGTGGATTTGTTTGGGTGTGGCAACCATCTGGATTAAGAGCCATTAAAAGACAGCCAATCAATGCTAAGTGAATTCCGGCTTTCAAGATCTAAAGGGAATAATCTGCAAGATTGATTCATAGGAGGGAAGAAGTCAAACTTGTTATAGTATGCATTAATCCTTGACAAAGATTCACCTGTACTGTTTCTTTGTCAGGTGAACAAATGCAGAAAAAACAAGTCTGATTCCTTCTAGTATGCTGTGTCCCCTGGAGAAGAACCCTTTGTAATGGAATACTGGAAAAGAAGTGCCTTTGTTTGGGTGTGGTAGCCATCTGGATTAAGAGCCATTATAAGACAGGATATCAATCCTAAGTGAATTCCAAATTTCCAGATCTAAAGAGAATAGTGGAACAGATGTGGATTTGTTTGGGTGTGGCAGCCATCTGGATTAAGACCCATTAAGAGACAGGGAATCAATGCTAAGAGGATTACGGCTTTCCCGACCTAAAGGGAATAATCTACAAGAAGCAATCAGCAGAGGGAAGAAGTCACATTTGTTCTAGTATGCATTAATCCTTGACAAAGATTCACCTGTACTGTTTCTTTGTCAGGTGAACAAATGCAGAAAAAACAGGTCTGACCTCTTCTAGTATGCTGTGTCCCCTGGAGAAGAACCCTTTGTATTGGATTAGTGGAACAGAAGTGGATTTGTTTGGATGTGGCAACCATCTGGATAAAGGGCCATTAAAAGAGAGCCAATCAATGCTAAGTGAATTCCGGCTTTCAAGATCTAAAGGGATTAATCTGCAAGATGGATTCAGAGGAGGGAAGAAGTCACACTTGTTCTAGTATGCATTATTCCTCGACAAAGATTCACCTGTACTGTTTCTTTGTCAGGTGAACAAATGCAGAAAAAACAGGTCTGACCTCTTCTAGTATGCTGTGTCCCCTGGAGAAGAAACCTTTGTACTGGAATAGTGGAACAGATGTGCCTTTGTTTGGGTGTGGCAGCCATCTGGAATAAGACCCATTAAGAGACAGGGAATCAATGCTAAGAGGATTACGGCTTTCCAGACCTAAAGGGAATAATCTACAAGAAGCAATCAGCAGAGGGAAGAAGTCACACTTGTTCTAGTATGCATTATTCCTTGACAAAGATTCACCTGTACTGTTTCTTTGTCAGGTGAACAAATGCAGAAAAAACAGGTCTGACCTCTTCTAGTATGCTGTGTCCCTTGGAGAAGAACCCTTTGCACTGGAATAGTGGAACCGATGTGCCTTTGCTTGGGTGTGTCAACCCTTTGGATTAAGAGCCATTATAAGACAGGCAATCAATACCAAGAGGATTCCGGCTTTCCAGATCTAAATGGAATAATCTGCAAAATACATTCAGAAAAAGGAAGAAGTCACACTTGTTCTGGTATGCATTATTCCTTGACAAAGATTCACTTGTATTGTTTCTTGGTCAGGTGAACAAATGCAGAAAAAAAAGGTCTGACCTCTTCTAGTATGCTGTGTCCCTTGGAGAAGAAACCTTTGTACTGGAATAGTGGTACAGAAGTGCCTATGTTTGGGTGTGGCAGCCATCTGGATTAAGAGCCATTAAAAGACAGGCAATCAATGCTACGTGAATTCCAGCTTTCCAGATCTAAAGAGAATAATCTGCAAGATAAATTAGTGGAACAGAAGTGCCTCTGCTTGGGTTTGGCAGCCATCTGGATTAAGACCCATTAAGCGACAGGAAATCAATGCCAAGAGGATTACGGCTTTCCAGACCTAAAGGGAATAATCTACAAGAAGCAATCAGCAGAGGGAAGAAGTCACACTTGTTCTAGTATGCACTATTCCTTGACAAAGATTCACCTGTACTGTTTCTTAGTCAGGTGAACAAATGCAGAAAAAACAGGTCTGACTTCTTCTAGTATGCTGTGTCCCTTGGAGAAGAAACCTTTGTACTGGAATAGTGGTACAGAAGTGCCTATGTTTGGGTGTGGCAGCCATATGCATTAGGAGCCATTAAAAGACAGGCAATCAATGCTAAGTGAATTCCAGCTTTCCAGATCTAAAGGGAATAATCTGCAAGATGGATTCAGAAGAGGGAAGAAGTCACACTTGTTCTAGTATGCATTATTCCTTGACAAAGATTCACTTGTACTGTTTCTTTGTCAGGTGAACAAATGCAGAAGAAACAAGTCTGATGTCTTCTAGTATGCTGTATCCCAAGTCTGATATCTTCTAGTATGCTGTGTCCCTAGTCTGATGTCTTCTAGTATGCTGTGTCCCTAGGAGAAGAACCCGTTTTACTTGAATATTGGAACAGATGTGCCTTTCATTAGGTGTGGCAACCACTTGGATTAAGAGCCATTATAAGACACGCAATGAATGCCAAGAGGATTCCGGCTTTCCAGATCTAAATGGAATAATCTGCAATATGATTTCAGAAGAAGGAAGAAGTCAAACGTGTTCTAGTATGCATTATTTCTTGACAAAGATTCACCTGTACTGTTTCTTTGTCAGGTGAACAAATGCAGAAAAAACAGGTCTGACCTCTTCTAGTATGCTGTGTCCCTTGGTGAAGAAACCTTTGTACTGAAATAGTAGTACAGAAGTGCCTATGTTTGGGTGTGGCAGCCATCTGGATAAAGACCCATTAAAAGACAGGCAATCAATGCTACGTGAATTCCAGCTTTCCAGATCTAAAGTGAATAATCTGAAAGATAAAATAGTGGAACAGAAGTGCCTCTGCTTGGGTGTGACAGCCATCTGGATTAAGACCCATTAAGAGACAGGGAATCAATGCCAAGAGGATTATGGGTTTCCAGACCTAAATGGAATAATCTACAAGAAGCAATCAGCAGAGGGAAGAAGTCACACTTTTTCTCGTATGCATTATTCCTTGACAAAGATTCACCTGTACTGTTACTTTGTCAGGTGAAAAAATACAGAAAAAACAGGTCTGACCTCTTCTAGTATGCTGTGTCCCTTGGAGAAGAAACATTTGTACTGGAATACTGGAACAGATATGCCTTTGATTGTGTGTGTCAGCCCTTTGGATTGAGAGCCATTATAACACAGGCAATCACTACCAAGATGATGGCGGCTTTCCAGATTTAAATGGAATAATCTGCAAGATGGATTCAGAAGAGGGAAGAAGTCACACTTGTTCTAGTATGCATTATTCCTTGACAAAGATTCACTTGTACTGTTTCTTTGTTAGGTGAACAAATGCAGAAGAAACAAGTATGACCTCTTCTAGTATGATGTGTCCCTAGGAGAAGAACCCTTTGTACTGGAATAGTGGAACAGATGTGAATTTGATTGGGTGTGGCAGCCATCTGGATTAACAGCTATTATAAGACAGGCAATCAATGCCAAGAGGATTCCGGCTTTTCAGATCTAAATGGAATAATCTGCAATACGGATTCAGAAGAGGGAAGAAGTCACACTTGTTCTAGTATGCATTATTCCTTGACAAAGATTCACTTGTACTGTTTCTTTGTCAGGTGAACAAATGCAGAAGAAACAAGTCTGATGTCTTCTAGTATGCTGTGTCCCTTGGAGATGAAACCTTTGTACTGGAATAGTGGAACAGACGTGCCTTTGTTTGGGTGTGGCAACCATCTGCATTAAGAGCCATTAAGAGACAGGCAATCAATACTGAGTGGATTCCGGCTTTTCAGATCTAAAGGGAATAATCTGCGAGATGAATTCAGAAGAGGGAAGAAGTCACACTTGTTCTGTTATGCATTATTCCTTGACAAAGATTCACTTGTATTGTTTCTTTGTCAGGTGAACAAATGCAGAAGAAACAAGTCTGATGTCTTCTAGTATGGTTTGTCCCTTGAAGAAGAACCCTTTGTAATGGAATATTGGAACAGAAGGGCCTTTGTTTGTGTGTGGCAGACATCTGGATTGAGAGCCATTAGGAGACAGGCATCATTGCCAAGCGGATTCTGGCTCTCCAGATCTTCTTCTTCTTCTTTGTCTGCATATCTTCCCGCTTCTATGTGGGCTCGATGTTTCTGGGCAGCTTTCTCCATCTACCTCTGTCCCACACTTCATCACCGGTTAATCCCTTTGATCGAAGGTCATCCTTGATACAGTCCACCCACCTTCGCTTTGGTCTCCCTCTCCTTCTCATTTCCTGTACCTCCATCTCCATCACTCTCCTCCCAATATACTGTTCGTCTCTTCCATGACATGACCGTACCACCTCAGTCTACTTTCTTCATCACTCTCCTCCCAATATACTGTTCGTCTCTTCTCATGACATGACCGTACCACCTCAGTCTACTTTTTCATCACTCTCCTCCCAATATACTGTTCGTCTCTTCTCATGACATGACCGTACCACCTCAGTCTACTTTCTTCATCACTCTCCTCCCAATATACTGTTCGTCTCTTCTCATGACATGACCGTACCACCTCAGTCTACTTTCTTCATCACTCTCCTCCCAATATACTGTTCGTCTCTTCTCATGACAAGACCGTACCACCTCAGTCTACTTTCTTCATCACTCTCCTCCCAATATACTGTTCGTCTCTTCTCATGACATGACCGTACCACCTCAGTCTACTTTCTTCATCACTCTCCTCCCAATATACTGTTCATCTCTTCTCATGACATGACCGTACCACCACAGTCTACTTTCTTGGATC
>NC_090742.1:134403295-134413295 GCF_036898095.1 Palaemon carinicauda | reverse complement strand
TTTCTTCTCTATATAAATGTTGCACTTATTTTTGGTTTCCTTTTATGTTCAAGTGATAAACATCTGTTGTTAGATGCCCGGTACAAGATTGTTACAAACCAAGTTGATATATATATATATATATATATATATATATATATATATATATATATATATATATATATATATATATATATATATATACATATATATATATATATATATATATATATATATATATATATATATATATATATATATATATATATATATGTATATATATTATAAAAATTACAATTGTTTAAATACTTTATTTAAAATTATCAAATCCTGAATCACAACGAAAGAAAAGAATTAAAAGTCTGCATATCGTAAGTCGGAGGAAAAGAGACGAAAAATAATCGAGGAAATAAGAAAATGATAGGTAAGCCTAATTGGAAGACATGAATAAAATGAATAAAAGTTGAACGAGAAAACTAAAAAGGAGAGAGAGAGAGAGAGAGAGAGAGAGAGAGAGAGAGAGAGAGGAGAGAGAGAGAGAGAGAGAGATTTTGTACAAAGACGAGTTGAATAGAAATGTAAACCTTGAAATGAATATCAGTAAAACCAAGATAATGTTCAAGGAAAATGCAGAGACAACAAATAATGGTTATGGTCGAACCTCTAGAGATTGTTAATGAATATGCATACTTAGGACACGAGATTGAAACTTAAAAAAAAGGGGTAAGCATGGAATGGAGAGCTTTTGGTAAACATAATGAGATTATGAAAGGTAAAATGACACTATCTCTGAAAAGAAAAGTATCTAATTAGATGGTGCTACCAGCATTAACTAATGCATCAGAAACTTTGAGGGTTACTAAAGCCATAGAACATAAGCTAGTTACAACTCAATGAGCTATGGAAAGAATAATGATGGGAACACCATTAAGAGACAGAAAATTAGCAAGCTAAGTAGAGGATATTCTAACAACATGAAAGAAATAGAAATGAACATGGGCAAATTATATAATGAGAATGACAGATAATAGATGGGCATTAAAAATATCAGAATGGGTCCTAAAGATTGTAAAACAAGCAGGGGAAGGAAGAGAACATGATGGATTGACGAACTAAGAAAGTTTGTGGACGTGGACTGGAATAGAAAGACCATAAACGGACGGGAGTGGATGGACATGCTTGAGACCGTTGTTCTGCAGTGGACTAGTAATGGATGAGGATATATATATATATATATATATATATATATATATATATATATATATATATATATATATATATATATGTGTATATATATATATATATATATATATACATATATATATATATATATATATATATATATATATATATATATATATATATATATATATATATATATACATATATATATATATATATATATATATATATATATATATATATATATATATATATATATATATATATATATATATATATATATGAAATAGGTCATATATATTAATACATTAAAGTCTGGATTCTCTTAACGACCTCGGGATCAGAGCCCCAGGCGAAATCATTCAAAGACTATAGTATCTGACTAGCCGGGTTTCGAACCCTGGTCCAGGATGCTTGTATGACATTGACCATACAACTTATTAATATATACATATATATGGCTAATTTGAAATATGAAAACCACGTTTAAATTTTCAAAATTTATCATATATATATATATATATATATATATTTATATATATATATATATATATATATATATATATATATATATGAAAAGGTTTTTGGGTCACCATGATCAGCAAAGCTGTACTAGTCAGAGACACCCTTACTAAGTTGATTTGCTATGAGCGATCAAACTAAAGTCTCCCACCATCACCAATCTGCCGTGGCCAAAATCTCAGACATGAATATGGACATGTCTGAGGCCTTAAATTTTGAATTTCTGAAGTCGCATATGTGTTGTTTTGGTCTCACGGCTAACATCTGTGGCTGTTGTCTCGAGTGTGCCAATGTGAGTTGCCAGAGTTTGATTTTCCCATGAGTAAATTATTATTATTATTAATAGCTAAGCTATAACCCTAGTTGGAAAAGCAAGATGCTATAAGCCCAAGGGCTCTAATAGGGAAAAAAATCCCAGTGAGAAAAGGAAATAAGGAAATTAAAGAAAATGATAACAAATTAACAATAAATCATTCTAAAAACAGTAACAACGTCAAAACAGATATGTCATATATAAACTAAAAAAAGACTTATGTCAGCCTGTTCAACATAACAACATTTGCTGCAACTTTGAACTTTTGAAGTTCTACAGATTCAACTACCCGATTAGGAAGATCATTCCACAACTTGGTCACAGCTTGAATAAAACTTCTAGAATACTGTGTAGTATTGAGCCTTATGATGGAGAAGGCCTGGCTATTAGAATTAACTGCCTGCCTAGTATTACGAACAGGTTTGTCGACAGAATCCAAATAGGCCATTTCGAATCGTTTGGATTATAAGTAAAGCAAGGTTCTGGTGGCCTATTGGAAACGTCCCTGACCGTTGAGTCCCGCTCATACTTGATAGTTTCTTGTGGTGTCTGCAACCTCATCTTCCTTGTGAGCTTAGGATGGGGGGTTGGTCATAGTTTGGGTGGAGAGGGGGCGGGGCTTGAACCCTGATCATATATGTATATATGGTCAGTCCCTAGGGTATTGTGACGGGCCGAGAGAAGGTTGTGACTCAAAGACAGGATGAAAGCAACTGAGTGAGTTTATTATAGAACACTCTCGTTTATATACAAAAGCTCAAGGCAACAAGAACTTTCCTGTTCAAAATCGACACCATTACCGATGAGAAAAACAGACATGTTTATTCAGGCTCTTTTTAGTGCGAGGGAAGAGCGAAGATACAAGCATAATACATACACAAAATGAACTACTGTATGTACGATCGGGTGACACACGGATGGTACAGTATTGTCGTGTTAGCTATAAGGCACTTTCACTGTCCCTTGCCTCTACCAATCGAGAACTGCCTTTAAACCATAAGTGCTATGGGGAGCTTTATCATAGAGTGAAGGCTGGTTAGAAGTGGCATTGAAACAGCCATTTTGGGGTAAGAATTATACATAAATACATATACCAAAGCACTTCCCCCAATTTTGGGGGGTAGCCAACATAAACAAATGAAACAAAACAAAAAAGGGACCTCTACTCTCTACGTTCCTCCCAGCCTGACAAGGGACTCAACCAAGTTCAGCTGGTACTGCTAGGGTGCCACAGCCCACCCTCCCCCATTATCCACCACAGATGAAGATTCATAATGCTGAATCCCCTACTTCTGCTACCTCCGCGGTCATCTAAGGCCCCGGAGGAAGCAGCAGGGCCTACCGGAACTGCGTCACAATCGCTCGCCATTCATTCCTATTTCTAGCACGGTCTCTTGCCTCTCTCACATCTATCCTCCTATCACCCAGAGCTTTCTTCACTCCATCCATCCACCCAACCCTTGGCCTTCCTCTTGTACTTCTCCCATCAACTCTTGCATTCATCACCTTCTTTAGCAAACAGTTCTCAAGAAGTTTTATTCTAGCTGTGACCAAGTTGTGGAATGATCTTCCTAATCGGGTAGTTGAGTTAGAAGAACTTTAAAATTCAAACTTGCAGCAAATGTCTTTTTACTGTTCATATTTAAAAGATCTTTTAATGTTGTTACTGGTCTTAAAATAGCTTAATTTAATTGGTTATTACTTTTTATATAGTTTATTTATTTCCTCATTTCCTTTCCTCACTGGGCTATTTTTCCCGGTTTGAGCCCTTGGGATTATAGCATCCTGCTTTTCAACTAGGGTTGTAGCTTAGCTTCTAATGATAATCATAATAATAATTATAATAATGATAATAATTCGTGGATGTAAGTGACACATCAAAAACCTTCATAAAGGTTTAAAGGCCGTTCATGAATGGCAGTCAAGGGACAGAAACATCACCCTATCGATCAGAACAATGATCTAGAGACTGACCATACAAGCTAGGACCAAGGAAAATCAGGCAATGGCTGCGGATGACTCATCAGATAGACCTAAAGGGTCCCCCAAAGCCCCATCCTTAGCTCACAAGGATGTCGAGGTTGCAGCAACCAAAGAAACAAACGAATTTGAATGGGACTCGAATCTCAGTCTGGTGTTCATCAGTCGGGGACGTTACCACATCGGCCACCACAATTATAATGTTTGGGGATAGTGGGGTATATAAATATTCTATCAACATTATTAAAATTCATTTCATAATATCAATCTATTAATACCGCCCAAAGAAAACATCAACTCTTTTAGTATTCTTAGATTTGGTGTCATTATCTATTAATGTAAAATCGTAATATATTTTGACAATAAACTCTTGAGCTGAGGTGACATCAATAACAATAGTTATTGAGCATATGAAATCTATTTTGGTATTGATCACATTACTCAAAAGGAGTTCAGAATCCTAACATTAACACTTCCCCCACTAGAAAAGCGCTCTCAGAGGGCAGAGCTTCGCCACGGCAGCTTCTCGAAACCGGCTTGCTTTTCCCAGAATCAATTTACACCGTACGCGAATTTGAAGTCTGTGTGACAACCATGTGCCAACTTTGGGGTAAGGTTATGGTTAATTCAGAGAACCTTTTGCTCGACCTTGACCTTTGACCTAAGACTTACAAGATTGGATCACTTCTACGTCTTAATATAACAATTATACAGTCTCACTACCCTACGAGTAAAATTGTAGCCAAACAGGGGCGAAAACATAACCTCCCTCAACTTCGTTGACGGAGGTAATTATTTATCAACGAAGGCCCCTAGAGGAGGAGTGCAGGAGTCCTTTAATAGTGTTCAGGTCCTGTTCGGATGGATACGAATGCGTGACTAATCCTGAATATCCTACGTCAGATATCGAGAAGATAGGGTTGGTGACGTCATTGCCCTTCAAGCGGTGGACCGTGCGCATTGCTTAAAGGTCACTAACTTTTAGGCTTTTGGTCTTTGGAAGCTGGATGGCCTCTTGGGGGCACAGTACTAGCCTCTAGGCCCAGATTTTCATTCAATTCGTTGTGAGAATTTTGTAGACATAACACACACCATTATATATACGCAAATTAAATACAAAGATTAATTGTGCCAAATCCTATTTCGGCTTAGTTTTAACTTCTGAGGTCACAATTCCCGTCAGAATTGGCCCCACCCCCCCAAAAAAAATAAAATTCTACTGTCCGGTTTCTCCACTAGTGGGACGTCCCGAGACTGCTCAGCCAAAATGGGTGGCAATTATACAACCGGTTTCAAGTAATAACAACTCTATACCACCTTGCTTTTTTTTTCATCTTAAAAACAAGTGCGCTAACTTGGGAAATTCGATCTTATTGACAGTAAGAAACCTCCCTCCCTTTTTTTTTTTTTTTTTTTTTAATTCTGATTGTCCCCCAAGGCCAAGTTCGCCTAAGGGCATATAAGGGCTGCTGAGAGTTGGGTTCTCCGTCAGTTTCAGGCAGTGCTTCCACGAGTCCTCTCTACAGCTGAAGTGTCGAATCTCACGGCTGAAGCTTATTCCATATCTTAAAAATTTCCTCGCTCTGCAATAATGAAGATTTGTCTCTTCACTTTGGTTGCTTTGTGCTTCGTTTTCATTCAAAGGTAAGAGACATACAACATATTATAGACATATGTATGTATATATATATATATATATATATATATATATATATATATATATATATATATATATATATATATATATATACACACACACGTGTATATATATATATATATATATATATATATATATATATATATATATATAATATATATATATATATATATATATATCATATATACACACACACACACACACACACACACATATATATATATATATATATATATATATATATATATATATATATATATATATATATACATGTGTGTATATATATAAAATTATATATAACATATATACTATATATATATATATATAATATATATATACATATACATATTATATATATATATATATATATATATATATATATATATACTTATACATAAATATATATATATATATATATATATATATATATATATATATATATATATATATATACATATATATACATATATATGTATGTATATATATACATATATCAATATATATACATGTACATATATTATTACTATATGTGTACTATTCTATAGGTCTCACTTCCCTTAAATGGGTGGCACCAGAAGAGTATAGTATATCCTTCAGTAAGTCTTTAGAGGCAATGCTGCTGGGTTACACACCATTTTGTTCTCCAGCAGAGGTTGGTCCCTATTTACTACTAATTGGTTGACTTGTGAGTGGTAGGACTAAAACGATCCACGTAATACCTGACATGAATTTCATAATGTGTCGCAGTCTCCTAATTATGTTTACTCATGGCACATATTGGTGATATTTTATACTTTAATGTATAAGGCAATAAGTAACGCATTGTTTTCGATTCATGTGTACTTTGGAAGTAACTTGCACATGATTGGTAACGTCTCTGCCTGGTGTTTGCCAGTCGGGGGTTCGAGTCCCGCTCAGACTCTTTAGTGCTATTAGAGTCTGCAACCTTACCATCCTTGAGAGCTAAGGTTGGGGGGGGGGGGGTTTGGGGGAGCCTATAGGTCTATCTGCTGAGTCATCAGCAGCCACTACCTGGCTCTCCCTGGTCCTAGCTTGGGTGGAGAGGAGGCTTGGGCGCTGATCATATAATATATGGTCAGTCTCTAGGGCATTGTCCTGATTGCTAGGGCAATGTCACTGTCCCTTGCCTCTGCCATTCATGAGCGACCTTTAAACCTTTCAAACATTTAAACTTGGAGAAAATTAATAACGTTTCAGAGAGTATTGAAACATTTGAGTTTAGACTTATCAAATAGGTTGATGAGGGTGACCTGTTTGGTGTAAAAATGATGCTGACACAATCTTTTTTTTTTCAGCACATGGGGATTTTCTTGCCCCTGCCATAGGAAAAGGCCACATGAACGAAGATGTGGACCGGGAAAGACCCTGGAAGAATGTCCCTACGGGGCCATGTCGGACCCTGTGATTGCTGCCCTAATTCCAGATGCAAAAATGTAAGTTCATCAAAGTGTTGTCATTTCATTTTAAAGTCACTAACCCTTAGTAAATGAACACTCAAGACGTCTAGGATCGAACGTGGCCTCAGATATACTAAACCTAGTAGTGAACTGTTTTAGTGATTGCAATGAGAATATATCTTGTACAGGATATGGTTGAATAGGTTAGAAGTAATATTAAGGAAATCTCTCATGAAATTCTACAAATATATTGCTATATAAGACAGTAAATGTTAAGCTATCGTAAAAACTGGAACTTTATAAAACATAATCGACAGTTAGTGAAAAGTGAGTTCTTTATATGTGCCATTAAATCTACCAGTAACTTTGCTTAGAAATCTCAATACATTTTAGACCCCTGAATATACCCTAATTAATATTCTCTTGATGCAAACTGAAATACTCTTATCCTTCTAGAGACTAATCTTATATATTTTTCACTACCTCTATCAGGGTCTCGGAGAATTATGTAATGGAGATTATGACCTGGATGGACCTTGTGGGGACGGCTTCGTTTGTCTGCCTTCCCCGGACGGAGGCTTGTATGAAACGTGTCAGCTTGAAAACGCTACAGCTGGAGAAGAGAGCAGTAGTGCTAGACCTTCGAATTAATCGTGCCAGAGCAGGGAATAGAGCCACTGAATCTTTTGATAGTGATGATAAACCACATGGAATAAAAATAAGTGGGGAAAAACCACTCATCCTGAGAAAAATAGTTATAAGCATCGCTAGAGGTTGAGTGAGAGAACAGATTGTCCAGAGCTTTCACTCCGGACGGTCTTTCCGTTGTTTTAGTCTTCTGGAAGCGTTGTTAGTATAGGTGTAATTTGAGATATGATCTTTATGTAATTTCAGTCTTCTGGAAGCGTTTTAAACGTTATAAAAGCTTCAAGAAGACTCAAATTATAAAAAGATCATTGCTCAGAATGTATCTTTAATGATTAAAACGCTTCCAGAAAGCTAAAATTACAGATGCTTTTAGACAGAAGTACAGATGAACAAGGAGTTCCTGGTACGCCTCGCTACGAAGAAGGCGCCCTGTCACACCATTACTTCGCGGCAAGTAACCAAAGTATAGGGACAGATGGCGACAGAGAGGTGGGCTAGGCTAAACACAGGAACTCACCTCTCAGTAAAGGTGTGGCTTGTTGCACTTTCTCAGAGCAAGGTGTACCAGGAATTTCTGTGTCCAACTGTACATAAGTAGTGTAGTCAGGGATCGCGAAAGGTATTCGCAGGCAGCCTTAAACAATGAAAGGAATATTAATGAATTTGCTTTTGTTTGTACTTCTTTACATAAATGATGCTATAAAAAAACTGGTTTTAATTATCAACTTTTTTTAGTTACATATTGTACAAGTTTTTATTTACTTATATACCTTTTCATGAAATCTTACGATGTACTTTTTTATGGATTATATTCAGCAAAGGTAATTTGGGGGTATAAGACATGATTCAGCCAGTGGCTCAGCAAAGGTAATTTGGGGGTATAACACATGATTCAACCAGTGACTTAGCAAAGGTAATTTGGTGGTATAAGACATGATTCAGCCAGTGGCTCAGCAAAGGTAATTTAGGGGTATAAGACATGATTCAGCCAGTGGCTCAGCAAAGGTAATTTGGGGGTATAAGACATGATTCAGCCAGTGGCTAACTCCAGTTAGTGGCTTACCAAGGAATCTACATGTTAACAAATACGTTAACACGTCTACTGATCATAATTTTTGGATGAGATGAGCTTGGACAGCTTCCGGTGATTACATTGAGCTCAGAAAGTAGCGAGCAGGAGAATAAGATTTTAAAGCAAAGGAGATGGTCCTTCCATAATTTTCATAAGAACATGTCGGAATTTGAGGCAGGTCAAGGGCAAAACTCTAAAGGATTTTATGAGCAGAGGAGTCTGAGATAATAAATATATAACTCAAAGAGGTTTTATTATTATTATTATTATTATTATTATTATTATTATTATTATTATTATTATTAATTAATTAATTAGTAATCATTAATCATTAATAATTAATTATTAATTATAAATATAATTAATATTATTATTATTATTATTATTATTATTATTATTATTATCATCATTAATTATTAATTACTAATTATTAATTATTAATTACTAATTATTAATTATTAATAATCAATTAGTAATCATCAATCATTAATTTTTAATTATAATTATTATTATTATTACTATCATTATTATTATGAATGGCAGAGGCAAGGGGACAGTGACAATGCCCTAGAGACCGACCATATATACATATGATCAGCGCACAAGCCCCCTCTCCATTCAACCTAGGACCAGGGAGGGCCAGGCATTGGCTGATGAGGACTCACCAGGCTCCCCTAAACCCTCCATCTTTAGCTCACAAGGAGGGTGAGGTTGCAGACACTACAATAAATTATCAAGCTTGAGTGGGATTCGAACCCCAGTCCGGCAGGTCGGCAGGCAAGGACGTTTCCAGTGAAAGCAATTTAATAATAATAATAATAATAATAATAATAATAATAAATTCAATAAATTTAAAAACAATGTTAATATTAATAAATTTTATTAAAATATTAATTTTAATATTTTACAAATTTCACTCTTATTATAATCGTAATTAATGCTTATTAAATATCAAATAACTAAGTTAGCAGAAACTATACTAATTTTTTTTTTAATGAGGCGCCTTTGCACTGACTCGCAAGGGTGCCCTTTTAGCTCTGAAAAGTTTCCTACTATCTTATTGGTTGGACAAAATAATTCTAACCAATCAGCCACTAGGAAACTTTTCCGAGCTAAAAGGGCACCCATGCGAGTCGGTGCAAATGCGCCTCATCAACAAAAATTTAGTATTGTTTCTGCTAACTTAGATATTTAATATAATTATTTATCGCGATCATAATAAGAGAACT
>NC_090742.1:134375795-134395795 GCF_036898095.1 Palaemon carinicauda | reverse complement strand
TAGGATCGACCCTTTATTAAGCCACACATCTGTTACTGTTGTCCCAACAACAGATGCGTTAATGTAAGTCCAGATGCGTTAATGTAAGTCAGTCGCAGGATCGACCCTTTACTAAGACACATAACTGCTACTGTTGTCCCAACAACAGATGCATTAATGCAAGTCCAGATGCGTTAATGTAAGTCAGTCGCAGGATCGACCCTTTATTAAGCCACACATCTGTTACTGTTGTCCCAACAACAGATGCGGTAATGTAAGTCCAGATGCATTAATGTAAGTCAGACGTAGGATCGACCTTTATTAAGCCACACATCTGTTACTGTTGTCCCAACAACAGATGCGTTAATGTAAGTCCAGATGCGTTAATGTAAGTCAGTCGCAGGATCGACCCTTTACTAAGACACATAACTGCTACTGTTGTCCCAACAAGAGATGCATTAATATACGTCCAGATGCGTAATGTAAGTCAGTCGCAGGATCGACCCTTTACTAAGACACATAACTGCTACTGTTGTCCCAACAACAGATGCGTTAATGTAAGTACAGATGCGTTAATGTAAGTCAGTCGCAGGATCAACCCTTTACTAGGACACATAACTGTTGTTGTTGTCCCAACAACAGATGCATTAATGTAAGTCCGTTACGTTAATGTAAGTCAGTCGCAGGATCGACCCTTTAATAAGACACATACCTGTTACTGATGTCCCAACAACAGATGCGTTAATGTAAGTCAGACGTAAGATCAACCTTTTACTAAGAAACATAACTGTACTGTTGTCCCAACAACAGATGCGTTAATGTAAGTTCAGATGCGTTGATGTAAGTCAGTCGCATGATCGACTCTTTACTAAGACACATAACTGTTACTGTTGTCCCAACAACATATGCGTTAATGTATGTCCAGATGCGTTTATGTAAGTCAGTCGCAGGATCGACCCTTTACTAAGACACATAACTGTTACTGTTGTCCCAACAATAGATGTGTTAATGTAAGTCCAGATGCGTTAAGGTAATTCAGACGTAGGATCGACCCTTTACAAAGACACAAAACTGTTATTGTTGTCCCAACAACAGATGCCTTAATGTAAGTCCAGATGCATTAATATAAGCAGACATAGGATCGCCCTTTACTAAGACACATAACTGTTACTGTTATCCCAACAACAAATGCGTTATTCTAAGTCCAGATGCGTTATTGTAAGTCAGTCGCCGGATCGACCCTTTACTAAGACACATCACTCTTACTGTTGTCCCAATAACATATGCGTTAATGTAAGTCCAGATGCGTTAATGTAAGTCCAGATGCGTTAATGTAAGTCAGACGTAGGATCAACCTTTTACTAAGACACATAACTGCTACTGTTGTCCCAACAACAGATGCGTTAATGTAAGTACAGATGCGTTAATGTAAGTCAGTCGCAGGATCAACCCTTTACTAGGACACATAACTGTTATTGTTGTCCCAACAACAGATGCGTTAATGTAAGTCCGATACGTTAATGTAAGTCAGTCGTAGGATCGACCCTTTACTAAGACACATACCTGTTACTGTTGTCCCAACAACAGATGCGTTAATGTAAGTCAGACGTAGGATCAACCTTTTACTAAGACACATAACTGTTACTGTTGTCTCAACAACAGATGCGTTAATGTAAGTTCAGATGCGTTAATGTAAGTCAGTCGCAGGATCGACTCTTTACTAAGACACATAACTGTTACTGTTGTCCCAACAACAATTGCGTTAATGTATGTCCAGATAGGTTTATGTAAGTCAGTCGCAGGATCGACCCTTTACTAAGACACATAACTGTAACTGTTGTCCCAACAACAAAAGTGTTAATGTAAGTTCAGATGCGTTAAGGTAAGTCAGACGTAGGATCGACCCTTTACTAAGACACATAACTGTTATCGTTGTCCCAACAACAGATGCCTTAATGTAAGTCCAGATGCGTTAATATAAGCAGACAGAGGATCGCCCTTTACTAAGACACATAACTGTTACTGTTATCCCAAAAACAAATGCTTTAATGTAAGTCCAGATGCGTTAATGTAAGTCAGTCGCAGGATCGACCCTTTACTAAGACACATAACTGTTACTGTTGTCCCAACAACATATGCGTTAATGTAAGTCCAGATGTGTTAATGTAAGTCCAGATGCGCTAAAGTAAGTCAGACGTAGGATCGACCCTTTATTAAGCCACATAACAGTTACTGTTGTCCCAACAACAGATGCATTAATGTAAGTCAGACGTAGGATCGACCCTTTACTAAGACACATAATTGTTACTGTTGTCCCAACAACAGATACGTCAATGTAAGTCCAGATGCATTAATGTTAGTCAGACGCAGGATTGACCCTTTACTAAGACACATACCAGTTACTGTTGTCCCAACTACAGATGCGTTATTGTAAGTCCAGATGCGTTAAGGTAAGTCAGACGTAGGATCGACCCTTTACTAAGACACATAACTGTTATTGTTGTCCCAACAACAGATGCCTTAATGTAAGTCCAGATGCGTTAAAATAAGCAGAAATAGGATCGCACTTTACTAAGACACATAACTGTTACTGTTATCCCAACAACTAATGCGTTAATGTAAGTCAAGATGCGTTAATGTAAGTCAGTCGCAGGATCGACCCTTTACTAAGACACATAACTGTTACAGTTGTCCCAACAACATATGCGTTAATGTAAGTCCAGATGCGTTAATGTAAGTCAGACGTAGGATCGACCCTTTACTAAGACACATAACAGTTACTGTTGTCCCAACAACAGATGCTTTAATGTAAGTCAGACGTAGGATCGACCCTTTACTAAGACACATAACTGTTACTGTTGTGCCAACAACAGATACGTCAATGTAAGTCCAGATGCGTTAATGTAAGTCAGACGCAGGATTGACCCTTTACTAAGACACATAACAGTTACTGTTTTCCCAACAACAGATGCGTTAATGTAAGTCCAGATGCGTTAATGTGAGTCAGACGTAGGATTGATCCTTTACTAAGACACATAACTGTTACTGTTGTCCCAACAACAGATGCGTTAATGTAAGTCCAGATGCGTTAATGTAATTCAGTGGCAGCATCGACCCTTTACTAAGACACATAACTCTTACTGTTGTCCCAAAAACAGATGCGTTAATGTAAGTCCAGATGCGTTAATGTAAGTCAGACGTAGGATCGACCCTTTACTAAGACACATAACTGTTACTGTTGTCCCGACAACAGATGCGTTAATGTAAGTTAGATAAAAGGATCGACCCTTTACTAAGACATATAACTGTTACTGTTGTCCCAACAACGATACGTCAATGTAAGTCCAGATGCGTTAATATAAGTCAGACGCAGGATTGACCCTTTGCTAAGACATATAACAGTTACTGTTGTCCCAACAACAGATGCGTTAATGTAAGTCCAGATTCGTTAATGTGAGTCAGACGTAGGATTGACCCTTTACTAAGACACATAACTTTTACTGTTGTCCCAACAACAGATGCGTTAATATAAGTCCAGATGCGTTAATGTAAGTCAGTCGCAGCATCGACCCTTTACTAAGACATATAACTGTTACTGTTGTCCCAACAACAAATGCGTTAATGTAAGTCCAGATGTGTAATTGTAAGTCAGTCACAGGATCGGCCCTTTATTAAGCCACATATCTGTTACTGTTGTCCTAACAAGAGATGCGTTAATGCAAGTCCAGATGTGTTAATGTACGTTAGTCGCAGGATCGACCCTTTATTAAGACACATATCTGTTACTGTTGTCCTAATAACTGATGCGTTAATGCAAGTCCAGATGTGTTAATGTAAGTCAGTCGCAGGATTGACCCTTTATTAAGACACATAACTCTTACTGTTGTCCAAACAACATTTGCATTAATGTAAGTCCAGATGCGTTAATGTAAGTCAGACGTAGGATCGACCCTTTACTAAGACACATAACTGTTACTGTTGTCCTGACAACAGATGTGTTGATGTAAGTCCAGATGCGTTAATGTAAGTCAGATGTAGGATCGACCCTTTACTAAGACACATAATTGTTACTGTTGTCCCAACAACAGATGCGTTAATGTAAGTCCAGATGGTCCAGATGCGTTAATGTAAGTCCGTTGCAGGATTGACCCTTTACTAAGACACATATCTGTTACTGTTGTCCCAACAACAGATGCATTAATGCAGGTCCAGATGTGTTAATGTAATTCAGTCGCAGGATCGACCCTTCATCAAGACACATATCTGTTACTGTTGTCCAAACAACAGATGCATTAATGTAAGTCCAGATGCGTTAATGTAAGTCAGACGTAGGATCGACCCTTTACTAAGCCACATAACAGTTACTGTTGTCCCAACAACAGATGCGTTAATGTAAGTCAGACGTAGGATCGACCCTTTACTAAGACACATAATTGTTACTGTTGTCCCAACAACAGATACGTCAATGTAAGTCCAGATGCATTAATGTTAGTCAGACGCAGGATTGACCTTTTACTAAGACACATAACAGTTACTGTTGTCCCAACTACAGATGCGTTATTGTAAGTCCAGATGCGTTAAGGTAAGTCAGACGTAGGATCGACCCTTTACTAAGACACATAACTGTTATTGTTGTCCCAAGAACAGATGGGTTAATGTAAGTCCAGATGCGTTAAAATAAGCAGACATAGGATCGCACTTTACTAAGACACATAACTGTTACTGTTATCCCAACAACTAATGCGTTAATGTAAGTCCAGATGCGTTAATGTAAGTCAGTCGCAGGATCGACCCTTTACTAAGACACATAACTGTTACAGTTGTCCCAACAACATATGCGTTAATGTAAGTCTAGATGCGTTAATGTAAGTCAGACGTAGGATCGACCCTTTACTAAGACACATAACAGTTACTGTTGTCCCAACAACAGATGCTTTAATGTAGGTCAGACGTAGGATCGACCCTTTACTAAGACACATAACTGTTACTGTTGTGCCAACAACAGATACGTCAATGTAAGTCCAGATGCGTTAATGTAAGTCAGACGCAGGATTGACCCTTTACTAAGACACATAACAGTTACTGTTGTCCCAACAACAGATGCGTTAATGTAAGTCCAGATGCGTTAATGTGAGTCAGACGTAGGATTGACCCTTTACTAAGACACATAACTGTTACTGTTGTCCCAACAACTGATGCGTTAATGTAAGTCCAGATGCGTTAATGTAATTCAGTGGCAGCATCGACCCTTTACTAAGACACATAACTCTTACTGTTGTCCCAAAAACAGATGCGTTAATGTAAGTCCAGATGCGTTAATGTAAGTCAGACGTAGGATCGACCCTTTACTAAGACACATAACTGTTACTGTTGTCCCGACAACAGATGCGTTAATGTAAGTTAGATATAGGATCGACCCTTTACTAAGATATATAACTGTTACTGTTGTCCCAACAACAGATACGTCAATGTAAGTCCAGATGCGTTAATATAAGTCAGACGCAGGATTGACCCTTTGCTAAGACACATAACAGTTACTGTTGTCCCAACAACAGATGCGTTAATGTAAGTCCATATTCTTTAATGTGAGTCAGACGTAGGATTGACCCTTTACTAAGACACATAACTTTTACTGTTGTCCTAACAACAGATGCGTTAATGTAAGTCCAGATGCGTTAATGTAAGTCAGTCGCAGCATCGACCCTTTACTAAGACATATAACTGTTACTGTTGTCCCAACAACAAATGCGTTAATGTAAGTCCAGATGCATTAATGTAAGTCAGACGTAGGATCGACCCTTTATTAAGCCACACAGCTGTTACTGTTGTCCCAACAACAGATGCGTTAATGTAAGTCCAGATGCGTTAATGTAAGTCAGTCGCAGGATCGACCCTTTACTAAGACACATAACTGCTACTGTTGTCCCAACAACAGATGCGTTAATGCAAGTCCAGATACGTTAATGTAAGTCAGTTGCAGGATCGACCCTTTATTAAGCCACACATCTGTTACTGTTGTCCCAACAACAGATGCGTTAATGTAAGTCCAGATGCATTAATGTAAGTCAGACGTAGGATCGACCCTTTATTAAGCCACACATCTGTTACTGTTGTCCCAACAACAGATGCGTTAATGTAAGTCCAGATGCGTTAATGTAAGTCAGTCGCAGGATCGACCCTTTACTAAGACACATAACTGCTACTGTTGTCCCAACAAGAGACGCATTAATGTACGTCCAGATGCGTAATGTAAGTCAGTCGCAGGATCGACCCTTTACTAAGACACATAACTGCTACTGTTGTCCCAACAACAGATGCGTTAATGTAAGTACAGATGCGTTAATGTAAGTCAGTCGCAGGATCAACCCTTTACTAGGACACATAACTCTTGTTGTTGTCCCAACAACAGATGCATTAATGTAAGTCCGATACGTTAATGTAAGTCAGTCGCAAGATCGACCCTTTAATAAGACACATACCTGTTACTGATGTCCCAACAACAGATGCGTTAATGTAAGTCAGACGTAAGATCAACCTTTTACTAAGAAACATAACTGTACTGTTGTCCCAACAACAGATGCGTTAATGTAAGTTCAGATGCGTTAATGTAAGTCAGTCGCATGATCGACTCTTTACTAAGACACATAACTGTTACTGTTGTCCCAACAACATATACGTTAATGTATGTCCAGATGCGTTTATGTAAGTCAGTCGCAGGATCGACCCTTTACTAAGACACATAACTGTTACTGTTGTCCCAACAATAGATGTGTTAATGTAAGTCCAGATGCGTTAAGGTAAGTCAGACGTAGGATCGACCCTTTACAAAGACACAAAACTGTTATTGTTGTCCCAACAACAGATGCCTTAATGTAAGTCCAGATGCATTAATATAAGCAGACATAGGATCGCCCTTTACTAAGACACATAACTGTTACTGTTATCCCAACAACAAATGCGTTATTCTAAGTCCAGATGCGTTATTGTAAGTCAGTCGCAGGATCGACCCTTTACTAAGACACATCACTCTTACTGTTGTCCCAATAACATATGCGTTAATGTAAGTCCAGATGCGTTAATGTAAGTCCAGATGCGTTAATGTAAGTCAGACGTAGGATCAACCTTTTTCTAAGACACATAACTGGTACTGTTGTCCCAACAACAAATGCGTTAATGTAAGTACAGATGCGTTAATGTAAGTCAGTCGCAGGATCAACCCTTTACTAGGACATATAACTGTTATTGTTGTCCCAACAACAGATGCGTTAATGTAAGTCCGATACGTTAATGTAAGTCAGTCGTAGGATCGACCCTTTACTAAGACACATACCTGTTACTGTTGTCCCAACAACAGATGCGTTAATGTAAGTCAGACGTAGGATCAACCTTTTACTAAGACACATAACTGTTACTGTTGTCCCAACAACAGATGCGTTAATGTAAGTTCAGATGCGTTAATGTAAGTCAGTCGCAGGATCGACTCTTTACTAAGACACATAACTGTTACTGTTGTCCCAACAACAATTGCGTTAATGTATGTCCAGATAGGTTTATGTAAGTCAGTCGCAGGATCGACCCTTTACTAAGACACATAACTGTAACTGTTGTCCCAACAACAGAAGTGTTAATGTAAGTTCAGATGCGTTAAGGTAAGTCAGACGTAGGATCGACCCTTTACTAAGACACATAACTGTTATCGTTGTCCCAACAACAGATGCCTTAATGTAAGTCCAGATGCGTTAATATAAGCAGACAGAGGATCGCCCTTTACTAAGACACATAACTGTTACTGTTATCCCAAAAACAAATGCTTTAATGTAAGTCCAGATGCGTTAATGTAAGTCAGTCGCAGGATCGACCCTTTACTTGGACACATAACTGTTACTGTTGTCCCAACAACATATGCGTTAATGTAAGTCCAGATGTGTTAATGTAAGTCCAGATGCGCTAATGTAAGTCAGACGTAGGATCGACCCTTTATTAAGCCACATAACAGTTACTGTTGTCCCAACAACAGATGCATTAACGTAAGTCAGACGTAGGATCGACCCTTTACTAAGCCACATAATTGTTACTGTTGTCCCAACAACAGATACGTCAATGTAAGTCCAGATGCATTAATGTTAGTCAGACGCAGGATTGACCCTTTACTAAGACACATAACAGTTACTGTTGTCCCAACTACAGATGCGTTATTGTAAGTCCAGATGCATTAAGGTAAGTCAGACGTAGGATCGACCCTTTACTAAGACACATAACTGTTATTGTTGTCCCAACAACAGATGCCTTAATGTAAGTCCAGATGCGTTAAAATAAGCAGACATAGGATCGCACTTTACTAAGACACATAACTGTTACTGTTATCCCAACAACTAATGCGTTAATGTAAGTCAAGATGCGTTAATGTAAGTCAGTCGCAGGAACGACCCTTTACTAAGACACATAACTGTTACTGTTGTGCCAACAACAGATACGTCAATGTAAGTCCAGATGCGTTAATGTAAGTCAGACGCAGGATTGGCCCTTTACTAAGACACATAACAGTTACTGTTTTCCCAACAACAGATGCGTTAATGTAAGTCCAGATGCGTTAATGTGAGTCAGACGTAGGATTGATCCTTTACTAAGACACATAACTGTTACTGTTGTCCCAACAACAGATGCGTTAATGTAAGTCCAGATGCGTTAATGTAATTCAGTGGCAGCATCGACCCTTTACTAAGACACATAACTCTTACTGTTGTCCCAAAAACAGATGCGTTAATGTAAGTCCAGATGCGTTAATGTAAGTCAGACGTAGGATCGACCCTTTACTAAGACACATAACTGTTACTGTTGTCCCGACAACATATGCGTTAATGTAAGTTAGATATAGGATCGACCCTTTACTAAGACATATAACTGTTACTGTTGTCCCAACAACGATACGTCAATGTAAGTCCAGATGCGTTAATATAAGTCAGACGCAGGATTGACCCTTTGCTAAGACACATAACAGTTACTGTTGTCCCAACAACAGATGCGTTAATGTAAGTCCAGATTCGTTAATGTGAGTCAGACGTAGGATTGACCCTTTACTAAGACACATAACTTTTACTGTTGTCCCAACAACAGATGCGTTAATGTAAGTCCAGATGCGTTAATGTAAGTCAGTCGCAGCATCGACCCTTTACTAAGACATATAACTGTTACTGTTGTCCCAACAACAAATGCGTTAATGTAAGTCCATATGTGTAATTGTAAGTCAGTCACAGGATCGGCCCTTTATTAAGCCACATATCTGTTACTGTTGTCCTAACAAGAGATGCGTTAATGCAAGTCCAGATGTGTTAATGTACGTTAGTCGCAGGATCGACCCTTTATTAAGACACATATCTGTTACTGTTGTCCTAATAACTGATGCGTTAATGCAAGTCCAGATGTGTTAATGTAAGTCAGTCGCAGAATTGACCCTTTATTAAGACACATAACTCTTACTGTTGTCCAAACAACATTTGCATTAATGTAAGTCCAGATGCGTTAATGTAAGTCAGACGTAGGATCGACCCTTTACTAAGACACATAACTGTTACTGTTGTCCTGACAACAGATGTGTTGATGTAAGTCCAGATGCGTTAATGTAAGTCAGATGTAGGATCGACCCATTACTAAGACACATAATTGTTACTGTTGTCCCAACAACAGATGCGTTAATGTGAGTCCAGATGGTCCAGATGCGTTAATGTAAGTCCGTTGCAGGATTGACCCTTTACTAAGACACATATCTGTTACTCTTGTCCCAACAACAGATGCATTAATGCAGGTCCAGATGTGTTAATGTAAGTCAGTCGCAGGATCGACCCTTTATTAAGACACATATCTGTTACTGTTGTCCAAACAACAGATGCATTAATGTAAGTCCAGATGCGTTAATGTAAGTCACACGTAGGATCGACCCTTTACTAAGCCACATAACAGTTACTGTTGTCCCAACAACAGATGCGTTAATGTAAGTCAGACGTAGGATCGACCCTTTACTAAGACACATAATTGTTACTGTTGTCCCAACAACAGATACGTCAATGTAAGTCCAGATGCATTAATGTTAGTCAGACGCAGGATTGACCCTTTACTAAGACACATAACAGTTACTGTTGTCCCAACTACAGATGCGTTATTGTAAGTCCAGATGCGTTAAGGTAAGTCAGACGTAGGATCGACCCTTTACTAAGACACATAACTGTTATTGTTGTCCCAAGAACAGATGGGTTAATGTAAGTCCAGATGCGTTAAAATAAGCAGACATAGGATCGCACTTTACTAAGACACATAACTGTTACTGTTATCCCAACAACTAATGCGTTAATGTAAGTCCAGATGCGTTAATGTAAGTCAGTCGCAGGATCGACCCTTTACTAAGACACATAACTGTTACAGTTGTCCCAACAACATATGCGTTAATGTAAGTCTAGATGCGTTAATGTAAGTCAGACGTAGGATCGACCCTTTACTAAGACACATAACAGTTACTGTTGTCCCAACAACAGATGCTTTAATGTAAGTCAGACGTAGGATCGACCCTTTACTAAGACACATAACTGTTACTGTTGTGCCAACAACAGATACGTCAATGTAAGTCCAGATGCGTTAATGTAAGTCAGACGCAGGATTGACCCTTTACTAAGACACATAACAGTTACTGTTGTCCCAACAACAGATGCGTTAATGTAAGTCCAGATGCGTTAATGTGAGTCAGACGTAGGATTGACCCTTTACTAAGACACATAACTGATTCTGTTGTCCCAACAACAGATGCGTTAATGTAAGTCCAGATGCGTTAATGTAATTCAGTGGCAGCATCGACCCTTTACTAAGACACATAACTCTTACTGTTGTCCCAAAAACAGATGCGTTAATGTAAGTCCAGATGCGTTAATGTAAGTCAGACGTAGGATCGACCCTTTACTAAGACACATAACTGTTACTGTTGTCCCGACAGCAGATGCGTTAATGTAAGTTAGATATAGGATCGACCCTTTACTAAGACATATAACTGTTACTGTTGTCCCAACAACAGATACGTCAATGTAAGTCCAGATGCGTTAATATAAGTCAGACGCAGGATTGACCCTTTGCTAAGACACATAACAGTTACTGTTGTCCCAACAACAGATGCGTTAATGTAAGTCCAGATTCGTTAATGTGAGTCAGACGTAGGATTGACCCTTTACTAAGACATATAACTGTTACTGTTGTCCCAACAACAAATGTGTTAATGTAAGTCCAGATGTGTAATTGTAAGTCAGTCACAGGATTGGCCCTTTATTAAGCCACATATCTGTTACTGTTGTCCTAACAAGAGATGCGTTAATGCAAGTCCAGATGTGTTAATGTACGTTAGTCGCAGGATCGACCCTTTATTAAGACACATATCTGTTACTGTTGTCCTAATAACTGATGCGTTAATGCAAGTCCAGATGTGTTAATGTAAGTCAGTCGCAGGATTGACCCTTTATTAAGACACATATCTGTTACTGTTGTCCAAACAACAGATGCATTAATGTAAGTCCAGATGCGTTAATGTAAGTCAGACGTAGGATCGACCCTTTACTAAGACACATAACTGTTACTGTTGTCCTGACAACAGATGTGTTGATGTAAGTCCAGATGCGTTAATGTAAGTCAGATGTAGGATCGACCCTTTACTAAGACACATAATTGTTACTGTTGTCCCAACAACAGATGCGTTAATGTAAGTCCAGATGGTCCAGATGCGTTAATGTAAGTCCGTTGCAGGATTGACCCTTTACTAAGACACATATCTGTTACTGTTGTCCCAACAACAGATGCATTAATGCAGGTCCAGATGTGTTAATGTAAGTCAGTCGCAGGATCGACCCTTCATTAAGACACATATCTGTTACTGTTGTCCAAACAACAGATGCATTAATGTAAGTCCAGATGCGTTAATGTAAGTCAGACGTAGGATCGACCCTTTACTAAGACACATAACTGTTACTGTTGTCCCGACAACAGATGCGTTAATGTAAGTCCAGATGCGTTAATGTAAGTCCAGATGCGTTATTGTAAGTTAGACGTAGGATCGACCCTTTACTAGGACACATAATTGTTTCTGTTGTCCCTACAACAGATGCGTTAATGTAAGTCCAGATTGTCCAGATGCTTTAATGTAAGTCAGTTGCAGGATCAACCCTTTACAAAGACACATAACTGTTACTGTTGTCCCAACAACAGATGCGTTAATGTAAGTCCGGATGCGTTGATGTAAGTCAGACGTAGGATCGACCATTTATTAAGCCACATTTCTGTTGCTGTTGTCCTAACAACAGATGCCTTAACCTAAGTCAGTTGTAGGATCGACCCTTTACTAAGACACATACCTCTTACTGTTGTCTTGATAACAGATACCTTAACGCAAGTCAGTCATAGGATCGACCCTTTACTAAGAAATATACTGTACCTCTTACTGTTGTCTTGACAACAGATGTCTTCAAGTCATTCATATGATCGACCCTTTACTATGACATATAACTCTTACAATTCTTCTTGACAACAGATGCCTTAATCTAAGTCAGTCGTAAGATCGACCCTTTACTAAGACACATACCTCTTCCTGTTGTCTTAACAACTGATGCCTTAACTTAAGTCATTCGCAGGATCGACCCTTTACTAAGACACATACTTCTTATTACTGTTGTCTTGACAACAGATGCCTTAACGTTAGTCAGTCGTAGGATCGACCCTTTACTAAGACACATACCTCTTACTGTTGTCTTGACAACAGATGCCTTAACGTTAGTCAGTCGTAGGATCAACCCTTTACTAAGACACATACCTCTTACTGTTAACTTGACAACAGATGCCTTATCGTTAGTCAGTCGTAGGATCGACTCTTTACTAAGACACCTACCTCTTACTGTTATCTTGACAACAGATGCCTTAAGTCATTCGTAAGATCGACCCTTTACTAAGACACATACCTCTTACTGTAGTCTTGACAACAGATGCCTTAACGTAAGTTAGTCGTGGGATCGACCCTTTACTAAGACACATACCTGTTACTGTTGTCTTAACAACAGATGCCTTAACGTAAGTCAGACGTAGGATCGACCCTCTACTAAGACACATACCTCTTACTGTTGTCTTGATAACAGATGCCTTAACGTGAGTCAGTCGTAGGATCGACCCTTAACTAAGACACATAAACTCTTACTGTTGTCTTGACAACAGTTGCCTTAATGTAAGTCAGTCGTAGGATCGACCCTTAACTAAGACACATAACTCTTACTGTTGTCTTGATAACAGTTGCCTTAACGTAAGTCAGTCGTAGGATCGACCCTCTACTGAAATCAATTCAGGTTGAATATAAATGACGAATCGTTTTCTGAATTTACTGGATTCATGCCAGAGGTCTCAAGGAAATTATTTCAAGTTATTTTCTAATTCACTGCTTCTTTATTGGTTAATCATTCGATTCTTCATATGCTTAAAACGATTCACAGCTTAGCTAGTGTTATTTAATATATTAATGAATTATAAGAAAACAGTCATCATTATACTTTGAAAGATATTTCATATACTTGTTTTGTTGTTTTCCAATTTTCCAACCCCTTCGTTTTTTTGAAATATCCCTCAATTATTTTATACTTATACGTTTCAGAGAATTTATTTGTTCCTATATACATACATGTATATATATATATATATATATACGTATATATATACAGTACAAATATCATATTATCTTTATATCTTGTATATATATATATATATATATACATATATATATATATATATATATACACATATATATCTATATCTATATATATAAATATATATATATATATATATATATATACATATATATATATATATATATATAAAATCAAGCATTGGAATAGCTACAGTATCCCTTCTTTAGATGTAGACTTCATGAATTAATATATGTAGCTAAAACAATGGAATAGTTTTGTTTAAAAAAGTTAGGCTATTTATTTCTCATTTAATATCATTTTTTTCTTTCTTTCCCACAGGGGCCCGGAGAGAGGTGTGGAGGAGATTATGATTTGAACGGGCCCTGTGCAGAAGGCCTCACTTGCAGGCCTTACAGGGGGGGAGACCAACCGGGTCTGTATGACACATGTCAAGAAGATAACGTAAGACCTTTTACAGGAAAATACAGTAGACTCTACAGTAGAGGTTACTGATCAATAACAAGGATGCTGGTCTTCAAAATGACGGTAATTGAACGGAGATACAGTATACTTTGTTGGTCCACAGAATAAAAGTGGGTCCTCAATATAATTGTTATTGAACTGATATCAATGCAGTCAATTCCTTGTGTTTAGGCTAAAGAAGGTCTTGGGAAAAGAATTAAAATATTTGCCACTGAGAAAAAATCTTTAGTGATTCAAGAGTTGTTAGTTTTTTTTTAAAATCCTTGCCACTGAGGAATAAAATCTCTAGTGGTTCAAGAGTTGGGATATTTTTTTTTTAAATATATACTATTGTGAAAAAAATCTTCGGGGATTCAAGATTTGGGAATTTTTTTAAATCTTTGCCACTAAGAAAAAAATCTTCAGTGAATCAAGAGTTGGGATTTTTTTTTTTTTTTTTTTTTTTTTTTTTTTTTTTTTTTTTTTTTTTTTTTTAATCTTTGCCACTAAGAAAAAAATCTTCACTGAATGAAGAGTTGGGAGAAGCTTTTTTTTTTAAATCTTTTCCACTAAGAAAAAAATCTTCAGTGAATCAAGAGTTGGGAGATGTTTTTTTAAAAATCTTTGCCACTGAGAAAAAATCTTCGGTAATTCAAGAGATGCGAGTTTTTATTTTTTTCAATATTTGCCAATGAGAAAAAATCTTCAGAGGTTCAAGTTAGGAATTTTTCTAAATCTTTGCCACTGGGAAAAAATCTTCATTGATTCAAGAGTTGGGAATTTTTATAAATGTTTACCACTGAGAAAAACTCCTCAGTGATTCGAGAGTTGGGAATTTTTATAAATGTTTACCACTGAGAAAAAATCCTCACTGATTCAAAATTTGGGAATTTCTATAAATGTTTGCCACTAAGAAAAAATCCTCAGTGATTCAAGAGTTAGGAATTTTTATAAATGTTTACCACTGAGAGAAAATCCTCAGTGATTCAAGAGTTGGGAATTTTTATAAATGTTCAACACTGAGAAAAAATCCTCAGTGATTCAATAGTTGGGAATTTTTATAAATGTTTGCCACTGAGAGAAAATCCTCAGTGATTCAAGAGTAGGGAATTTTTATAAATGTTTGCCACTGAGAAAAAATCCTCAGTGATTCAATAGTTGGGAATTTTTATAAATCTTTGCCACTGAGAAAAAATCCTCAGTGATTCAAGAGCTGGGAATTTTATAAATGTTTGCCACTGAGAAAAAATCCTCAGTGATTCAAGAGTTGGGAATTTTTATAAATGTTCACCACTGAGAAAAAATCCTCAGTGATTCAATAGTTGGGAATTTTTATAAATGTTTGCCACTGAGAAAAAATTCACAGTGATTCAAGAGTTGGGAATTTTTATAAATGTTTACCACTGAGAGAAAATCCTCAGTGATTCAAGAGTTGGGAATTTTTATAAATGTTCAACACTGAGAAAAAATCCTCAGTGATTCAAGAATTGGGAATTTTTATAAATGTTCACCACTGAGAAAAAATCCTCAGTGATTCAAGAGTTGGGAATTTTTATAAATGTTCACCACTGAGAAAAAATCCTCAGTGATTCAAGAGTTGGGAATTTTTATAAATGTTTGCCACTGAGAAAAAATCCTCAGTAATTCAAGAGTTGGGAATTTTTATAAATGTTTGCCACTGAGAAAAAATCCTCAGTGATTCAAGAGTTGGGAATTTTTATAAATGTTTGCCACTGAGAGAAAATCCTCAGTGATTCAAGAGTAGGGAATTTTTATAAATGTTCACCGCTGAGAAAAAATCCTCAGTGATTCAAGAGTTGGGAATTTTTATAAATGTTTACCACTGAGAAAAAATCCTCAGTGATTCAAGAGTTGGGAATTTTTATAAATGTTTACCACTGAGAAAAAATCCTCAGTGATTCAAAGTTTGGGAATTTTTATAAATGTTTACCACTAAGAAAAAATCCTCAGTGATTCAAGAGTTGGGAATTTTTATAAATGTTTACCACTGAGAAAAAATCCTCAGTGATTCAAGAGTTGGAAATTTTTATAAATGTTTACCACTGAGAAAAAATCCTCACTGATTCAAAATTTGGGAATTTTCATAAATGTTTACCACTGAGAAAAAATCCTCAGTGATTCAAGAGTTGGGAATTTTCTTTAAATCCTTGCCACTGAGAAAAAATCTTCAGAGGTTCAAGAGTTAGGAATTTTTCTAAATGTTTACCACTGAGAAAAAATCTTTAGAAGTTCAAGAGTTAGGAATTATTTTAAATTTTTGCCACTAGGAAAAAGTCCTCAGTGGTTCAAGATTTGGTAATTTTCTTTAAATCTTTGCCACTGAGAACAAATCTTCAGAGGTTCAAGAGTTGGGAATTTTCTTTAAATCTTTACCACTGAGAAAAAATCCTAGAATAACAGGAAAGAATATTTAGATAAGAAAACAGTGAGCCTGACAAGACTATGAGTTCAGGGAGTGGCTATGTTGCAAGAATCGCTCATAGAGTTATTAATGAAATTTCAACGGGGGCCAAAGAAAAAGATGTATATACTCATCATAAAGAGATGGATCTGTTATAATCACAAAGGATGAAGAAAGGCAACGTTGAATGGAACACTTTAGTGAAGTCATGAATATGAGACATGCAGAAAATAATTTGATTAATATAACTAAGATGAGGGGAAGACTTTGATGTGCCCATGAATGAATTCAGTGTATTTGAAGTCGAAGCTTTCATTAAAAAAAACGCAGGAAAAGGAAAGCCCCTAGTTACAATGGAATAACTGATGAGATGATACTGGCAGAAAATGATGTGACCTCTAGAATAATTACTTTGCAGAATGTGGCATGAAGAGGCAAAACCTAATGAATGGGAGTTAAGTGTTGGTGAAAATGACCATAAAAAAAAGGACACCTGACTGATTGCAATAATTACAGAGGCATCATACTTACGTCAGTTGTCTTAAGAATATATAGTATGCTTATTCTAAAGAGACTAGAGAGAAAGACTGATGAAAGGCTGAGAGATGAACAAGTAGGATTTAGAAAAGGTAGAAGTTGTACTGACCAAAATTTCATTTTGAGAAATGTTGTACAGCAATGTATAGAATATAGAAATCCACTTTTGATGGCATTTGCAGACTATGAAAAAGCCTTTGATAGTGTGCACCGGCCAATTTTGTGGAGAGTCCTGGGTTATTGTGGAATTCTTTTTAAACTTGTAAATCTGATTAAGTCTGTTCAAGAGCATAGCAAGTGTAAAGTTAATGTTAATGGAGTCCTACCAAATGAATTTCGGTGAACAGTGGAGTTTTCTACGGGAATGTGTTGTCACCTATGTTGCTTATCTTCCTTATGGATTTTGGAATGCGTAGAACATTTGGTAGAAAATTTCTAAAACGGCCAAGACGTGATAAGGATAAGGGTTCCTTCTTTATCGTAGCATTTTATTTCTATGAAACATAGGGAATAAGAGCAATGAATAAAGATAGTTAAAATTGGGAGGAGAGTAATGGAAATGGAGGTACAGGGAACGGTGATGAAGTGTGGGACAGAGGTAGATGGAGAGCGTTGGCCAGAAACATTGACCCCACATAAAGGTGGGAAAATATGCAGACAAAGAAGAAGAATCAGTTCAATGACTGCAATCACATTTCATATAAAAGAACAAAATATTCATAGCAAAAACTACCCTATGGATTCAATTACTATGCAGTGCTTTTTTCATATTTGTTGGTTTATTTTTTTAGTAAACTGAAACAAACTAATGCATCATGATTCACTCTGACTCAAAAACTGGTTTCCTGACCGGACGCTATATATTCGAATGAAACCTTTTCTAGAAATGAATCGACGATTTTAAATTAAAACTGATATACAATACCTGGGATTCGAGGGATGAAACCAATAAAAAGTTTAAGCCTAACACGTGTACCTATTGATGGCAATATAAATGACAGCCAAAGCAACTAACATGGCTATAAAAAGTAGTGATCGTTAAGGATAAACGTGAAGCCAAAATACTCCATCCTTATAATCTCAGGATTACATCATTTATCAGGGATTTCAAATATAGGAATGCTAAATATCATCATCCCTTTAGATTAAAAAAAAAAAAAAACATTTTCAGAGGATCATCGTAAGGTTTGAGTAAAGTTGTATATACAGGGATTTAACAGCGCGTATGTTGCCAGCTATTGATAGACTGATTACAATGTTAACGAAAAACGTGATGTTGAACATGTTTCCCTAAGTCTTTCATTCAATCCTACTAAATTATGGAAATCTGGGTGTGACTAAGGCTGAGGAAAACGTATTATTTTGGGATTAAGTATAAGATTTTCCATTTGTTAAGCCCCATTGAATTGAGAAACTCAACAACAGATTATTATGAACAAAGAAATGATCGGGTGTAATTTTGAAAGAATAAAAAGTTATGAGTTTTAGATGATATATGAACCAAGGGATAATAATCAAAATGACCAGATTGTTACTGAATATTCATGGGCCACTTGTCTATTCAATAATTCATTGTTGAAATATTCCTAAGCGACTTGACCCCAATAATATCCTCAAAAAGCTCACACGAATGTAGCTGTTTCAACCATTTCTCAGAATGTACTTCTCTAGAGTTGAGGATTGTTGACACCAACCCTTCCAAGGGGTCATACTTGAAGCCAGCTTTCAAGAGCGAGGCTCACCGTGGTAAATAGAACTCTGGTATCCGATGACATTCGAGGGACTCGGTCTAGGGACATCTGGAACATTATCTTGACAATACTGCCGCTTTCAAGGATCTCTATGGAGAGAAAAACGAAATGAAAGAAATTTATAAAGTCGTAGGTTTAAAACGATGAGTCTTATCCCTATTGGAACCTCTTGCGATGTGGCCATCTAGAATTGATTCTCGACTTATTTGTACTATTATTTAATTAATTTGTTAGTGACCGAACGATGGTTCTAATGCAGATTAGACTTAAATAGAATAATGATGACATCGCTAATGAGCGACAAATTCATTAAATCTTTAACTATATATATATATATATATATATATATATATATATATATATATATATATATATATATATATATATATATATAATTTCTATCTATCTATCTATTTATCTATTTATATATATTAATTTATTTATATATATACATACATACATACATACATATACACACACACACACACACACATATATATATATATATATATATTATATATATATATATATATATATATATATATATATATATATATGTGTGTGTGTGTGTGTGTGTGCGTGTGTGTGTGTGAGTGTTTTTGTGTGTGTATGCAAAAGAAAAATTTATTTGCCTGAAGACCAATTTTTTTTGTCTATGTGATAAAACATATTTTCATGTATGTTTGTAACGGCAATAATTAATCGGTAAGACTCCACCTTGTCGTCCATTTAGGCGGATCATAACCAGTTAAATAAACGCAATATATATATATATAAATATATATATATATATATATATATATATATATATATATATATATATATATATATATATATATATGTATATATATATATGTATATATAATATATACATATATATATATATATATATATATATATATATATATATATATATATATATATATATATATAATTCTATGAACATCAATTATATCTACTTACTCAGTGACCCTTTTCTAGAAATCTTAAGAAAAAAAAAATATTTTCTATATAGCTGTAATGATTCTCGAAATCAAACTCATACTTTAACTCTAGAAATAAACAAAATTTTGATTGTATAGATTATGTTCATTACTATGACAATATTGTTATAATTACTGTAAAATCAACTGGGTATCTCGTATCAGTGATATG
>NC_090742.1:134353295-134370795 GCF_036898095.1 Palaemon carinicauda | reverse complement strand
GAAAATGGAACCCAACATTCCGGTGGTCAAGGAAAATCAAAACAGTGAACGTTCCAAAACACGATTAATCAAATGCATATCTTTAAAGGCTTCCAAAGAGGCATTACTGGCTACTGGCATTACTTCAGAATATTCATAGACACAGACCTTGCTTGACTGAAATACGGTTATAAAGGGATAATTGCATATCAATCCTTTAAGGTATTGATGTGTTTAAAAAAGCCTATGATTAAAAAAAGAAACGATTATCAAGAATCCAAATAATGGAACAGTAAATTATCCTTAGAACTTAGTAAAATCGTAAAAAAATTCAATTTTTCATTATATTCTCTTATATTCAGCAATACCGGCATATTCTCAGAACCCCTCATTTCCTTAAAGATGATTTTCCTTTTTCTGTGAAGGGATCATTAAGAGCATTGCCATAATTAGGGAAGGAAAGGACGTGAAGGCAAATTCTTTTGAATTCCAAATACTGCAAAACATAGTTCCGAAATAAGTACATTCGACCCAGTGTCATTAATAAGCTCCGACGCAGCATTCTCATTCGACCCCAAAACTTCAGAAAACCTTATTCAATCAATCAATCAATATTCCTCATTACGTTTGGCAAATGAGGCGGAAGAACTCCAGGGACGTTGTTATAGCATTTCTAGGTCTAGTTTCGTACTAAACGTATTTATACAGTTTTACGAAACGTTATCATAACAACATGCTGTGTTGGTCTTACCAATTGCTGAAACGTAAAATTTCCTGTTTTTAGCAAGACTAGGAATGCAAGTGATGAGACAATGGGAAAGCTGAACAAACTTAGGCCTATTTGCTTTATTTCAAATTTCTGTTTAAAAGTTGTGCCAACTTCCATTTAAACGGATGTATTCACGACATGAATTCCGTAAAATGGAAAGGAAGCGTACTTTTAAATTTTGATTTAAGGAGGCATTTTAGAGAAAGAATTTTTCAGTTAACTTCATTTGGGCGTATAAAAAAATGCTTATTATTACTATTATTATTATTATTATTATTATTATTATTATTATTATTATTATTATTATTATTATTATTATTATTTACGCTACAACCCAAGTTGGAAAAACACCATGCTATAAACCTAATGGCTCTGACGTGGAAAAATAGCCCAGTGAGTAAATAATATACAAGAGAAGTAATTAAATTAAAGTGAAAAAAAAATTAAGAACAGCATCAACATTAAAATAGATCTTTCACATATAAACTAAAAAAGCTTAAAAAAAAAGAGGGAGGAAAACAAGATTGAATAGTGTGTCTGAGCGTACCCTCAAGCAAGAGAAAGGATGATTAAGTAAAGCAACACTGATGACCCTGGCTCGACTTCACAGCTCATAAGACCTGCATGGGGGTTGACCCTCAGTGTACACTTAGATTCAAAAGTTCGCCGACACTCAAGGGGAATCGTTCGTCAGAGGTCTCTAGTGTTACCGTGACAAAACAAAGAAAGAGTTGGTCTTCTTACTACCTTCAAGGAAATGGGCGGAGACTTGTCTAACCTCAGCGAACGCTTTAAAATATTACAAATCGAGTTGCCATATTTCATACTGTGATATCATTTGTCCCTCGAGTATTCACTACAAATACACAAACACACACACACACACGCACACACACACATACACACACACACACACACACACACACACACACACATATATATATATATATATATATATATATATATATATATATATATATATATATATATATATATATATAATTATTTTTACTATTCTTTTGAGGAGCCCAGTAGACACTTTCAATGGATGGGTAGGTAGCGGGAGGTGGGGGGGATTACTCCTCCCGGGCAGTCCGACACTGAAGAATTTGAGGAAATAAGGAAGTCATTTGTATTTTAGAGGTTGTGGAAAGAGGTTAAAAAATTCTTAATACAACTTGTAAAATATTGTAGCATTGCCTCAATCTAATTTGATAACCGTTAATGTTCCATGAAATATTGCTAACCTAATTCATTATTAGTTCATTTGTAGTAGCTAGTAGCAACCAAATAAATAGCCGTTGTTGTTCTAAGGTTGATTAGTAACCAAAGTTAACTATTAACTTTGCATAATAAATAATCTGTGATGAAAACAGTAAATACTGATGACTGCATAGCACTTTGAATGCAATCAGAATTAAGTTTATTGAATCTAAAAGGAATTGTATTGCAGTAAATGAGACCACTATTACATTCTAGCAAAACCTTTTAGGAATTTGCTTTATTGGTTCTCTTGTCCTCAACGACATAATTTTCCAAGATTTTGTAATGAAACTAAAAAAATACTAATTTTCCCGTAATATAGTCTCTAATTTTCCAAAAAAAATATAAGGGTAGGGGGCATGAGCACAAAATGATTTCCTACACTAATACCTTGGCTGTAAGTTATCAGTGATTATGTAATTACTAGTAGCTTTATCTTCAGAAAATTACGTAGCTTGATCACGCTGACTTCTAATAATCGTGATTCAAATAGACGTAAGTCTCCATGATCAAGTTCCTATTTGTGTTCCTTTCATTCATACTTTATTCATTCGTTTATTAAACATCCTCGGTATTTTTAAGATAAATAGCCTTTTTCGCCGTTATTCATCTAAGGCCGTCAATTTTAGTTCCTAGTTTCTCACTATTCCTCCAGAAAAGAAATCTCTCCTGAGTGGCAGCAAGAAACACCTTCACTTGACCATTCCAACCTGGAACGTTTCAAAATTTGTGTGAAGCCAAGACGAGATAATCCTTAGCTGGATTAGAAAATAAGGCATTTTGAGCACTATTTCACTCACCTTTTTATACAATTTCAATCACATTCCTCTATAATTATTCTACTTAACGAAAATATCTTGGTTTATTTTAAAGCAAAAAGGTAAATTATCCTACAGAGTACTTTCGTAATGAGCATATTAATTGGAAACCTTGTAGTATATGAAGGACAACAAAACATAATGATCTATTGTAACTAAGTAGTATAACTTCGAGCCAGACAAATGTTGGTATAAGGATTCTTTCTAACGAATCCTTCAAACACTCAGAGGACAACGACTCTCTAATTACAGCTATTATTTTTCCAAAATCTACCATTATGTGGATGAGCATTTAAGTCCAACAAAATAATCCCGTTATCTCTACTCGATGATAACTATCTCCAATTTTGTCATAGGACCTCAATAATTATCAAGCAAATTAAAACTCTTGTAATAAAGATTAAATTAGCAACACAGCAAAGATTTTACAGTATATATTTAAAATTTTAGTTTAGATGTCAATGCCAACCGTTCTTAGTCACAAATACGGGCGGAAAAGTCAAATTAAAAACATTTATGAATAAAGGGCAAGCGGGTTGCGAACTAAAGACTGAGATGGCACATCCCCCTTGAATCTGAATGACTTGGGAAATATTTTTTCAGTAAAGTATCATTATGTATTCCAAAATGTTCCTATCTATGAATATCTAAAGGCCTATGAAAGTCTTTAGCAATCAATTTAGCATTCTATAACTAAGTTTTTGGAAGAATAATACAATAATTTTTATTGGAGACATTGCAATATCAAGCAAAAATTTCTCCTGATAAGCATGAATGCCTAGAAATCAATTTATATTATGACCACTTACTATATTCACTACTGTAATCTCTCTCTCTCTCTCTCTCTTTCTCTCTCTCTCTCTCTCTCTCTCTCTCTCTCTCTCTCTCTCTCTCTCTCTCTCTCTCTCTCTCTCTCTGTGAATGTCCTCAAGGCTCGTATAACTTATTTATGGCGTTTTTATGAATACTTTACAGCATCGAGCCATAAATGAAACTGGAACAAGACTAATGTCAGATCTCCGAACAATCTAATGTAGCTGTTAACGGAAGGGATTGTTAAGTTATGCCACTCCATTGCTTTTTACATGCTTATACAGATTCTAGATTTAAATATATATATATATATATATATATAATATATATATATATATATATATATATATATATATATATATATATATATATATATATATATTATATACATATTAATTGTGTGTGTGTTTTTTTTATTTGTATTGGATAGTTGAGATGTCAAATGATACCACAGCATAAAATATGGCAACAAGATTTGTAATATTTTCCAGCGTTCGCTGAGTACGGACAAGGCTCCGCCTATTTCCTAAGAGTAGTAAGAAATGCAGCTCTTTATTTCTTTTGTCATGGTGACACTAGAGACCTCTGACGAGCGATTCTTCCTGAGTGTCAGCGGAATTTTGAATCTAAGTGTACCTAACACCCTTGCATAACACGGTGCCAAATAGACATTATTTAACAGTCATTGCAGCATCCTTTTCCCAAAAGCTGCACCTAGTTTCTCAACCTTATAATTTGCTTCATACTGGCATTTTCTCTTACATTTAAATTCACCATATTTTTTGAGCTATTACTTAAAACTGAATACAAATAAACGCTTAGCATTGTTGTGTAATTTTTTGTTTATTTCCATTGAATACAAATAAGCGTTTAGCATTGTTGTGCAATTTTTTTATGTTTGTTTCCACTGAATAAAAAAAACGTTTAGCATTATCATTTATTAATTTATGACTTTGATATATTCATTAAAAAGAAACAGTAAAGTTGTCTCTCGCTTTGAATCTACAGCATGAATACAGGAAATTGTATATAAAAGAAAACCATACATGGAACTGAACTCAGAATCGGATGTGTTCCAAATTCTAATCAACGACACTCAGCCAGATTAATGAAAGGTAAAAATACTTTTCATATCGCTAAAATAATAACAGAAAATGGAACCCAACATTCCGGTGGTCAAGGATAATCAAAATATAATGTTCCAAAACACGATTATACAATGCATATCTTCAAAGGCTTCCAAACTACAATGACGGAAGAGGCATTACTGGTGACTGGTATTACTTCAGAATGTTCATAAACACAGATCTTGCTTGTCTGAAATACAGTTATAAAGGAATCTTTGAAGATCAATTTTTTACGCTATTGATGTGTTTTAAAGATGACTTTGGTAAAACAGAAACGATTATTCAGAATCCGAATAATGGAACAGTAAATTATCCTTAGAATTTTGTAGTAAAAATCGTAAAAAACTTTCAATACTTCATTATATTCTGTTATATCCAGCAATATCGGCATATTCTCAGAATCCCTCATTTCATTAAAGATGATTTTCCTTTTTCTGTGATAGGATAATTATAGAGCATTGCCATAATTAGAAAGGAAAGGACCTGAAGCAAAAATCTATTGAATTCCAAATACTGCAAAACACAATTCCGAAATATGTACATTCGACCCAGTGTCATTAATAAGCTCCGACGCAGCATTCTCCTTCGACCCAAAAACTTCGGAAAACTTTAAATCAATCAATCAATCTTCCTCATTACGTTTGGCAAATAAGGCGGAAGAACTCCACTACTCCAGGGACGTTTTTATAACGTTTCCCGGTCGAGTTTCTTACTAAACGTATTTATACAGTTTTACGAAACGTTATCATAACAACATGCTGTGTTGGTCTTACCAATTGCTGAAACATAAAATTTCCTGATTTTAGCAAGACTAGGAATGCAAGTGATGAGACAATGGGGAAGCTGAACAAACGTAGGCCTATATGCTTTATTTCAAATTTCTGTTTAAAAGTTGTGCCAACTTCCATTTAAAAGGATTTATCCACGACAAGAATTCCGTAAAATGGAAAGGAAGCGTACTTTTAAAATTTGATTTAAGAAGGTATTTTAGAAAAAGCATTTCTCAGTTTACTTAATTTGAGCGTATAAGCAAAATTGCTATTGGAATGCTTTAGAGAGAGAGAGAGAGAGAGAGAGAGAGAGAGAGAGAGAGAGAGAGAGAGAGAGAGAGAGAGAGCCTCCTGGATTATTATTATTATTATTATTATTATTATTATTATTATTATTATTATTATTATTATTATTAGCTAAGCTACAACCATATTCGGAAAAGCACCATGCTATAAACCCAATGGCTCTAACAGGAAAAAATAACCCAGTGAGGAAAGAAAATAAATAAATATAAGGAAGTAATGAACAATGAAAGGAAAACTTTTTAAGAACAGTAACAACATTAAATAGATCTTTCACATATAATCTATAAAAAGAGGGAGAGAAACAAGATAGAATAGTGTGTCCGAGCGTGCCCTCAAGCAAGAGAAATGATGATTAAGTAAAGCGACATTAATGACCCTGGATCGTCTTCCCAGCTTATAAACCTGCAGGAGAGTTGACCCTTGACCCTCAGAGTACCTAACACGGTGCCAAATAGACATTATTTAAGTCACTGCGGCATCCTTTCCCAAAAGCTGCACTGAGTTTCTCATCCTTATAATCTGCTTCATGTTGACGTTCTCTCTTACATTTTACTCACCATTTTTTGCCGTATTACTTCAAACTGCAAAGTTTATCCTCTGTTACACCAATGCATTAAATGGTCTTCTAGGACCTAACACCATCGACGGGTAATATGGCGTACAATATTACATTCAATATGACATATGATGTCACCTGAGAAAAGTGCTTTCTGTTAAGTATACATTTTTCATAATTTAAGCACCATAATTATCAATCACTTTTTTACTCGTTCCTTTCCTCTAATCGGAAAAATATATTCGAAAAATAGGAGAAATACTAGAGAGGATATTTCCCATGTAATATTTCAGACAGATGGACACAAACGAACGTAGATACAAGAGAAGCCTTGGTTTTCAAAACAAATCATCATCGATATAGCATATCATATCAATTATCACGATCATACTTAGAGGATTTATCGTTTGAAAGTGCTTCTCTTTTACTGTTCCTAAAGATTACTGACTCAGTCACCTAAGACATGTTTTTCTTTGATATGACCACTCCTGTACACAAGTAGTAAATAAAAATTCACAAAGATAAAACATTAGAACTCAAGTGTTGATTTTCACCCTCTAAAATATCTTAGTGACATTATCAAAGGTATTTTGTCCTTTGCAAGATATTGGGTGACAATCATGTTAATGTTTTATGACAGCTATTCATTATTATTATTATTATTATTATTATTATTATTATTATTATTATTATTATTATTATTATTATTATTATTATTATCTTACCCAAATTTTTTCTCCCTTTTACCAACACACCCATCACGTTTTAAAATTCCCTCAGGTAAATACCTTTCAGGTCATATTTTTTTATCAATCTCCGAAATGATATTATCATCAATAATCTATTTTTAATGACACTAAAATCATTGTAATTAGGACATGCATAATATGTTTGTTTAACTAATGATGTTTTAATGGCGCTTTGAAAGAAATGAAAGATTGGGAATTTGGCGTCTTAATTATTTTTCCCCCGATATCAAGCAGTTTCCTAAATTAAGGAAGGAAGAAGATTCGATAATTAAATGATAAGTTGAAAATCCTCACGTGATGCACAATTAATGTTGCAAATGTTGAAACAGTAATTACGAAAGGACAAGTGAATGTTGATTAGGCTTGAAATGTGAAGCTCAGTTTCAACTTCGCTCTAATACCATCGCATGCTGATATATCAAGTTTTCTTATTATGTTCATCCTTCCCGTTTGCTGATCATCTTACTCAAAAGTTCTTGATAATTCTATCTGATTACATCCCTGTGACACAGTTGATAGCATATGAAGCACGACATATCAGTAAAATATGGTCACAAGCAGATGACGAGAGATTATCATATTAACGCCACATTTTTCCTTGATATGAAATCTCAGAGTTTAATTTACTCTTTCAGAATATTAACAAGCTTATCCGTCCTGGGCAAATCCTGATAAGAGCTAATGATCTGCCTGTCATATCTTATCTGAGATCCTTACCTTATAAGAATTTATTAAGGAGACTCCATATAAATGAAATTTCTAGCTGTACTAGTCAACTATAGTCAATTCTTTTTAGTGAGGCAGATTTGCACCGACTGGCAGGGGTGCCCTTTTCGCTCGGAAAAGTTTCCTGATCGCTGATTGGTTGGACAAGATAATTCTAACCAATCAGATAGCAGGAAACTTTTCCGAGCTAAAAGGGCACCGCTGCGAGTGGTGCAAATGCGCCTCATTCAAAAAAAAATATTGAGCGATCAGATCAGTCTCTCACCATTACCAATCCTTATAAGATTTTATCAGGGAGATTTCCTCAAAAATGAAATTTCCAGGACGTAAATAATATTCTGATCAGTATCAAGACATGTTAAGTTATCCTGTATGGAAATCATGAACGTAAATGTGTTAGCAATGTTAAAGATATAGAAACGTTTTCCGGTAATTTTTCCTTTATAAATTATAAGCTCCTTCTTGCCAAGACTACTATTACATTAATCTAAAATGTTAATGGCCTATTGATAACGTTCCTGCCTCGCATTCGATGGAATCGGGTTCAAGTATCACTGAAGCTCGATAGTATCTTGTGATATCTGCAACCTCACATCGTTATGAGTTAAAGATTGGGGTTTTGGGGGAGTCTATAGGTCTACCTGCTGAGTCATCAGCAGTCATTAACTGGCCATCCCTGGTGGAGAGGGGGATTGAGCCTTGATCTTATGTATATATGGACAGTCTCTAGGTCATTGTCCTGCTAGTTAGGGCATTGTCACTGTCCTTTGCCTCTACCATTGATGAGCGGCTTTTAAATCTTTAAACAGAAAGACTTAGAGGTCTACCAAAGAAGACAGGTATTTTGATCTTTCTCAATTCCTAAGCTTCTCCAAAAGTGAATATTTAGTAGCCTTTCTGCTCACTTGCTTGAAACCTTTGAATAATGAACGGATGATTGTTGATTACCTGGCATCATAATATTCCATGGACAGTGATGCCGTATGGAGTATAATTGATAACGAATAATTAATTCATGATGAAAAAAAAATGATTAGCATTTATAATTCTATATAATATTTAGAAACGAGTAAGAAAGCCAGCTTCCAATATAAAATTTAAAATGCCTCTGGCATCATATCAACCATTTCCTCCAAGAATTGTGTTGAAAATGAACCTGCCATTCTCATTACGAGCTTCAAAGAGGAATCGTTCTCTGATATCCCCAAGACTGGGCCATTCAAAAAGTAAATGCCCAGGAGTCAAGGGAACTAGGCAATCATCACAAAAGGGTTGCCACCTGCCAGGCCTCAAGGACTTATGTGTTACGCGTGCGAGACCAATTCTAAGGCTACAGAGGACGGTTTCCCACCTTTTTAGGCATAGTACACCGTTACAGAAACCGTAATTTCAATCGGAAATTCTCCTTATAAGAATATACTGTTCTCAGCCGTATCTTAGTAAAATACAAGCGACCGTAATTTTTGCTCTACTTTGTTATTATCTTATACGGCTAGGTGACTACAATATCAATCCTCAACGTCAATATATCCGTTTTTAAAAGGGTAAATGACTGGCAACATTTATTCCAGGTTTTTACATTTTTTTTTTACCGTATATTTTTTGACAGTGCATCCTATTTCCATGGAGATCTCCTTCACTTTATTCTGATCATCAGAATTCCAGGAATGATCTTTCAATGAAGTCATGATACTTCAATCATGCAAGAACTCGTTCCTAAGACAATTATGCATCCAGGATCACAGACTGTTTTGAATTTTAACGAAATCACTCAACTTAATTAAATTCTTTGAATCATTAATAAGCAATGTAATCTTGCAGGATTAGTGATAGTAATACTCGGCCCCCCCCCCCTCCCCCACCTTTTTTAATTTTTTTTTTTTATGAAATTCTATCAAGAGTAATAGGGGACAGTGAAGCTATTTCAAAATTATGTTCACTAATTGTATCGAATATTGCGATCAATATCAAGAGACATCCATAAACATTATAATGGGTTATTCTAATAATAGATTTAAAATTTTGGTCGCTAATAGATTGCTCCCAGACGCTGACAATACATGACCTCTCGGTCAATATATATGAATGAAAAATATAGTATATATAGTGGGACAATAGAATTGAAGACATTTAAATTTTAAGTTTTAGACTATAAAAACCAGAAATATTAGAGACACAGAAGAGCTTTTATTTTTATTTCAAATGTGCATATGCATATAGTGAAAAAGAGGAAGAAGAAGAAGATGAGAGAGAGAGAGAGAGAGAGAGAGAGAGAGAGAGAGAGAGAGAGAGAGAGAGAGAGAGAGAGAGAGAGAGAGAGAGAGAGAATATTTACTTCAAGAATATCATGTACGTACTGTACATTACTTTGATTCCACTAAATGGAATGAAAAGTCAGCTGATAAAATTCGACAATCCGTTCGAATCCTTCATGATAACCAGTAATTCACGTAATCCAATAATATTACTTGCAAGGACGCATCATGATATAAAAATTTACTAGAATTTCCTTGTATTTCTATGATAATTTCTATCTTAAGCAACACTTACGGCTTTTCTTTACACCCTCCTATTTCCTAGAAAATACATCCAGTTCTATTAAAACAGAATCTTAGAAGGAACACAACATAATAAAACTGGAAGCTTCAGCAAGATTGCCTCTGATCCATTTTCCTAACTGGACTTCCAACAATACCATGAAAACAAATAGGTAAAGTTTACAAGTAATTTACCAGTAATCACTTTTCACGCAATCGCCCAGCTTTTCACAGTCCATTTTAAGAGACAGAAGCCAACTTTCTCCTGTATTTTTACAAATACTCAAATGATTTTCATTTTTATGTAACCTCTTGTTTATAAAATTTAAGTATCTAAATATTTTACAGTTACCTAATGCACCCACATATACACTGTATGCTTATCGAAGTGGCTCTTCTAGGACTTACATACTTGAAAATGAGTCATAGACATTATCCTTTGCTAAAATTCACCTCTCATATAACTTTGTTGGCATTTGTTTTCACATTTTGTTGCTATTACCTTGCATTACGTTCCTTTTGTCAGCCTTCTCTTCTTCCATTGAACGTAAGTTCTCAAATGGAGACAAGTTATTCATCCGTGAATAACAAAGTTTTTCCGAAACCTTCTTTTTAACAAGATGAATTCCAATGAATAAGTTCCAAACTGAATAAGTGACTATCGATTCTCACAAAATTGGATAAACTTTATATATATATATATATATATATATATATATATATATATATATATATATATATATATATATATATATATATATATTTTAAGTAAGATTTTTGTTCAGACAGCATCGTATCGGTTGGCTCGAGCAGAGTTCATCAGTCATTATTCATTTGTTTTCCAAAATCAGTGAATGGAAAGTCTTGTAACTACTATTCCCAGAGATTAGTTAATGCAGTCCAATCTCCTTACATTATTAATCGCGCGAGCAAATCTCCCGAGTTCCTAGAAGCGAGAGTAATAAAAACAAAACCTCCGGGGTTAAAATATCAAGGCTGAAATAGCCTGGGTAAGAAAAAACACACGCCAGTGAAAAAAACACACTAAAATGTTAAGCCATTTTAGGTGTTCCCTCTAGGCTTTTTGGTATCAGGAAGGATTTTGTTTCCTTAAAGGAGAAAGTCAAGTTGCTCAACAGACACAGTATCATTTGATCTTCCTTGTATTATTATTGTTATTATTATTATTATTATTATTATTATTATTATTATTATTATTATTATTATTATTATTATTATCACTTGCTAAGCTACAACCATAGTTGGAAAAGCAGGATGCTATAAGCTTAAGGGCTCCAACAGGGAAAATAGTCCAGGGAGGAAAGGAAATAAGGAAAAAACTACTAGAGAAGTTTAAGAACAATAAAAACAACAAAATAAATCTTATATATAAACTATAAAAACTTGAAAATAATATAATGATATAAGCTTCAAAATAACAAGAGGAAGAGAAACAGGATAGAATAGTGTGCCCGAGTGTTTCCTCAAGCAAGAGATCTCTAACTCAAGAAAGTGGAAGGCCACGGTAGAGAGGCTGTGACAATACACAAGATTAGAGAACATTGGTTTGATTTTGAAGTTTCCTTCTCCTAGAAGAGCTGCGTACCATAGCTAAAGAGTCTCTTCTACCCTTGCCAAGAGGGAAGCAGCCACTGAAAAATTACAGTGCAGTGGTTAACCTCGTGAGAGAGGAAGAATGGTTTGGTTACTTCAGTGTTGTCAAGTGTATGAGGAAAGAGGAGAATGTGTAAAGAATAGGCCAGACTATTCTGTGTATGTGTCGGCAAAGATGAAATGAGCCGTAACCAGAGAGAGAGATCCAATGTAGTACTGTCTTGCCAGTCAAAGGACCCAATAACTCTCTAGCGGTGGTATCTCAAAGGGTGGCTTATGACTTTGTCATTGATTACTATAACCTTCTCGTAGAATCCATTTCCTGTCTGTAGTGTCTATACAACATTCCATCTAATTTACATTATATAAAATGTTTATCCTACATTTCCTTATTAAATCTTTCTACGCAGGTTATTCCTTAAAGGAATGTACATATAAAATGCTATAACAGTCAAAAGTTATGGGAAGAATGACGGTGTAAAGCTTGTCATAATTTTATATCCTTATTTTGAATATTGTTATTGGAGCAAGTAAGAAAAAATTAACTATTCCTTAACCTAATGAGCTGTTACTCCAAAAGTTAATTGTACTAAAAGTGTTACTCAAAATAGGTTTTTCCAAGATTTGCTTCATAAATAGTGAATGCATTTGATTTTTGTAATAGGAACAATAACTAATGCAGTTGAAAAAGTATATTTTGTATATAATTTATTAATTAAAAGGCTGAAACATGTAAAATGTGACAATTAGTATTTTCTTGACTAGTAAAAACTATAATATTTATAGATATAATTGAACATAGAAAAAGTTCGATGTTGCAGTGATTGAACATGGAAAAAATCTGATGTTGATTTGTTTGTAACCTATGTCTATATTGTAATACATATTGTACAAAGCCTTTTTCCTCCATTTTAATCATGGAATTCAACGTGTATAGGTTTTTTTTAATATGCAAATTGAACTAATTATTCTGCCTTCTCCATCATTATGCTCAATTTACACAGTATTCTAGAAGTTTTATTCCACCTGTGACCACATGTGGAATGATCTTCCTAATCGGGTAGTTAAATCAGTAGAACTTCAAAAGTTCAAACTTGCAGCAATGTTTTCTTTTTTTATATATATATTGAACAGACTGACGTGAGTTTCTTTTTATAGTTTGTACATTAAAGATCTTTTTTAATGTTGTTACAGTACTGTTCTTAATATATCTTACTTTAAATGTTCATCACTTCTCATATAGTTTATTTACTTCTTTAATTCCTTACTTCACTGGGCTATTTTTCCCTGTTGGAGACCTTGGGCATATAGTATTCTGCTTTTCCAGCTAAGGCCGTAGCTTAGCTAATAATAATAATAATAATAATAATAATAATAATAATAATAATAATAATAATAATAATAATAATAATAATATCTACTTTACAAGACCATTAAGTATAATATGATTGGTATAGTATTTTCACCAACCAGATCCATGACTTAAAGATCCCTAAAAAATCCGTTTCTGGTGTGTTGATTAATGTAGTTAAAAAGGAATTACTTACTGTTGAATATTTCTATTATATATTGCTCTACATATTTCTAAATAAAAAAAAAATCTATTAATTAGTATTTCCTAAAATTGTTGAATACCTTTTATGTCTGTAGGTATACTAAGAATTTCCATATACTTTCGTACAAATCTAAACATTGTTATTCTGTATTTATTTTGGGGTTCTTACCCATTACATTTAAAAAAAATATATTTTACGATAACAATAAAATTCTCCACTGTGCTGCTTGGTCAAAATATGTCCTAAGATTTAATATTGAAAATATGGAAAATATGAAGCCAGCCAAATAATCCAGTAACAATCCAAACAATATTTCTTTTGCACAGTAGATATTGTACGAACCTATTCTCTGGAGTACATTTGATGCCTTTCCGTAGCTGTAACCCCTTCCAGTATAATAAAGGAGAAAACAAAATCTAAGTAAAATATCTCATTGGAGACATTTAAAGGTTTAATGGCCACTCACGAATGGCAGAGGCAAGGGACAGTGACAGTGCACTATCAAGCAGGACAATGCCCTAGTCTGACCATGTATACATATGATCAGTGCCCAAACCCCTCTCCACCCAAAATAAGACCAAGGAAAGCTAAGCAATTGCTGCTGATGACTAAGCAGATAGACTTACAGGCTCCACCAAACCCCCCATCCATAGCTCACAAGGATGGTGAGGTTGCAGCGACCAAAGTAACTAACGAGTTTGAGCTTCCATAGATCGGAGAGTATTAATTAAAACTGTGTTATGCTTTACTTACTTTACTTTGTTGGCTGCTTTTCTGGTCCCATACAGCAGGGGAACCCCACTCTCTACAGGACCTCCACTGTCGTTTTACCTTGTTCGTTCAGAGTATTTATCCTTTCACATCACGTATTATCTATTTACTGTTAAATCGTCACTGTCAAAAGACTCATGAAATAAGAAACTTTTCAGTGTCCTCTTGAAAGCCTTAATGTCTTCAATCATTCGAATGTTTCGTGGAAGCTTATTATATATTCTCGGGGCCGCATATTTAAAGGCTTTGGAGCCCAAAGTGGACATAAATGTTGGTTCCAACAGTTTGAAGCCATCTGTAATTATTCTCGTGTAGACACGATTTGTTGGCTGCGCAATATGTAGCAATTCTCTCAAGTATTTTGGACGACCGGTTCTGATAACTTGGTGGGTTATTGTACAATTCTCGCTTTAATCGGCAGCCATAGTAAATCGATTAGTAAAGGGGTGATCCTTTCTCTAGGTGGGACACCTTTTCTCAGTCTTGCTCCTCTGTTTTTTATGTTTTGTAATTTCTTAAGTTGCACTTTTGGTAAATTATAGTAGATAGAGTTGCAGTAGTCAATCCTGGTAATAACAGAGTTTATCAAAAGTTCCTTTACATAATTTTCATCCAGGTACTTTTTTATAAGCGCAATATTTCTCAGATGATAACCTTTAATCCTATTTCTGTCAAGGGAAAGTAATCCTCGTGCAGTAATGTATACTACCTTGGGAGGAAAATTATATACTTGACAGCACTTCTTTTTTTTTTTACTAAAAAATATTATGAAATATTCTATTGCATCACTATAGATTGAAAATTTCTCTATTTTCTTCCTTTCTTAGTTGCACGTTTCTTTCCTTAGATTCATTTTCTAATGTATTATTTAATAATTCTTCGTTATGTTTTGATATCTAAATTTTTTTCTTCAATTATGGGAAAGCTGAAAGGAAAAGAAGACACAGATTAGGATACGTACTTGTACCTGAAGTTACAAATTGCCATCAGGAATAGAGCTAAACTCAGATGAAGAAATATATATGTCCAACTTATATCTTTCATTACTTGAGATACTACCGTCAGACTAGCTAGGCTAGAAAGTTATTGGGTCCTTAGATTAATCAGGCATTACTACATTCGATCCCTCTCTCTGATTACGGCTTATTTTTCTTTTGCCTACACACAAACCGAATAGTCTGCCCTATTCTTTACTCATACACCTGACAGTATTGAGATTACCAAACAACTCTTTTTCGCTCAAGGGGTTAATTACCTAACTGCAATTGTTTAATGGCTACTTTCCCCTTGACAAGGGTAGAAGAGACTCTTTTGGTATGGTAAGCAGTTCTTCTAGGAGAAGGACACTCCAAAATCAAACCATTGTTTTCTAGTCTTGGTTAATGCCAGAGCCTCTGTGCCACGATCTTCCTCAGTCTTGGGGTAGAGTTCTCTTGCTTGAGGGTACACTCGGGCACGCTATTCCACCTTATTTCTCTTCTTCTTGTTTAATTTTTAAAGTTTATATATGAGATATCTATTTCAATATTGTTACTCTACTTAAAACATTTTGTTTTAAATTGTTCATTACTTTCTTTTGTAGATTATTTACTTTCTTATTTCCTTTCCTCACTGGGCTATTTTTCTTTGTCACAGCCCTTGGGCTTATAGCACCCTGATTTTCCAAATGCAGTTGTGGCTTGGCTGGCTATAATAATCATGGTTATTAAAATTAACATATTCTTATTCTTTAAAAATAGATTTAGTTTCCCATTAAAGTTTAATTGCCGATTTTTGCAATTTTAAACTTTCTCCTCTCCAGCCATCTGAAATTTATATTTTTGTTTAAAGATCTAAAATAGAATATCTACTATTCTAAGACTTTCTCTTCCCAATTCCTAATCTTTTTCCTATATGTTTTGTGACAACCTCCAGACCCTCAGGCCCTTTGATATCGAGGAAAGATGTAATTTGGCCTTGAAACTTTGAAGTTTTATTGTTACGGACAAAAAGTATTTACTCTTCATATTTAGACGAAGTGCTTTAATAATCCACTGAAAATCTCAATATAGGAAGTATTGGGCGCTTATAATATCAATTCTTTATATGTTTTTATCATAGTATTCAATTTATGAATTGAAAGAAACATTACTACTATTGTACCATTACAAATAAAAATTGCTTCATCTTCATCATCAGCCGTTACAAGTCCATTGCAAAACAAAGGCCTCAGGCATGTCTTTCCAATTGCGTCTGTTTATGGTCTTTCTGTGACAACCCGCAAACTTTCTTAGTTCGTGACTCCGCTGTCTTCTCTTCCTTCTCCTACTTCTTTTACAATCTCAAGGACCCATTCTGTTATTTTTAATTCTTATATAAATACAGATATTGAAAAGGTAAGGAGGATAGATATATATTTTCTTGTTTCACCCTTAACTTGACCAAGAAGGTGTAGCGATATTTACTGTATTAGGAACAGTATTCATATTGCTATATGCCGGTTTTATTGGTATGAATGCTCATATCATACAAAAGGATTTACTTCTAGAAATTCCTTTTGATTTCTTGTCATGGAATGTGGCTTGGTTTCTATTCCTTTTTTATTTCTTTCTAACCTTTTCAAACTTAGGTTGTGAAAATTCATTTTATTAAAGAACAAATGTTATCGTTTCGAAATACAATGAATGCTATGTCATAGGAGGGCTAAGGCTTCCTACTCTACTCTATTTTTCCATCAAACAAAGAAGAAAATGAAAATCAGTGGATCAAGAATAGAAATTGAAATTAAATCTCTCAAACAACACTAGATTATTTAAAAAAAAAAAAACACACACAAAAAGATATATAATGGTCCTTCTAAAAGCAAAAACTGATCCTCTGACAGGACGGTAGAAAATAGACTGAAACCTTTGCTGAAAAGGACCGGAGGATCTAACCTTCAAAGTGAAATAAAATATCTAATAAGAAGATTAAACACAACACGTGTTTGTTATTAACGGCAACGTAAAGTATTATCAATGAAACAATCATACCTATAAAATAAGGGTCATAGTTAGAGATTAGATTTTATGAAACACTTAATCCTATAAATCTTGGGACTACATCAGTTATCAGAATATCAAATAAAGAGCCGAGAAATATTATTATCTCTTCTCCTATCACGTCGT
>NC_090742.1:134345795-134348295 GCF_036898095.1 Palaemon carinicauda | reverse complement strand
AAAACTAAAATAGACCACAACCAATATGTAATAAGTATATATAAATATACATATATATATATATATATATATATATATATATATATATATATATACATATATTTATATATATATATATATATATATATATATATATATATAATATATATATATATATATATATACATACATATATATATATATATATATATATATATATGTATGTATATATATATATATATATATATATATATATATATATATATATATATATATATATATGTATATATATATATATATATATATATATATATATATATATATATATATATATATATATATATATATATATATATTATGTTGACACCAAAACTGTCGTCCACAGAAAGCTGAACTGTCCTTCACGGCAAACTAACACAGCTCTGTGGGTAACATACTACACTGTGTGGCAATTTGCCACAACTGCCTCCCTGATTGGGATAGTAGTTATCATCATCGTCATCATAATCATCATCATCATCAGTTGAAAGTTCACACAGTCTGGGTCATCAACAATTATATAATTCTGAGTGGTTGTATCAAGTTCCTTATTACAAGCCAGGCCATCAACAATCAATTTCACATAAAAATTCTCTCCAAGGGACGAATTACAGATAAAAAAATAATCAAACACTTTCATGCTGGTAAAAGAATAAGAATTATAATCCAGCATTCACAAACACAACTGGCTCTAGCTGCAGTCAAATCAAAATAATCATTTGCCCAAGACATGCACCACTGTCCTGACCTAGCTGAAACATAAACAAACAATCTCATTTATACCAACAGTCTTTTTCACAACAAACAATCAATGCACTAACTACCTCTCACTCGCTGACACTCTCTCTCTCTCTCTCTCTCTCTCTCTCTCTCTCTCTCTCTCTCTCTCTCTCTCTCTCTCTCTCTCTCTCTCTCTCTCTCTCTCTCTCCTTGTATTTGGCAAAGAAAAAATAAATAGAAATAAAAACAAAAATTAATCCTCCACAGCCTGACTCTACATATGTATGTGCCCGAACCTTATTACACATATATAATTATAATACCAGTGCCTAATTTTACATATGAAATTATCTGTCAGTGCCTTATTCTCCATATATAATTCTGTGCCACTGCCTAATTCTACATATATAAGTATGTTCCAGCAGGTTCCTTGGGCATATAAGAGATAATTTTCTTCTGGGGTCATTGACACATCCGGCCTTTTGTAAGCAGTGGGATGGCTAAAAGTCGATTTCTTGACTTTACATCAGTCAGTTAAGAACACTGCTTGGAGCTCATGGGAGCCCCAGATGGTTGGACGAGTGAATTCATGTACTGTATATATAGACATAACTGAAAAAAAAAAAATTACGCTTATTCTCGTGGAAATTCATTTTCTATATCAAGTTATTCAAGATTTATTTGATTTCAGCTAAAAAAACGTACATGTACTGGTTATTTAAGTTATATGTTTATGTCCTATACCGAATAATTTTCCGGGAAGATGGTTTAGTCTTCATCACTTGAGTTATTTTAGGTCCTATTTGTAGTTACAGCAGATGAGTTGTAACAATCCTCTTTTAGGAAGTTGTTGATCTATCCAGTGGATCGAGATGTTGCTGTCAATCACCTCTCATCCATGGCCATCTGGATTTGGTATCTGAATATATGAACCTAGAGACCAATGCCAAATAGATATTTGGCAATTGGCTTGTGCAACATGGTGCCTCAGGGCATATTTGGTTGGTGGTAGATGGCACCTTTGGCCATTTTTGTTGCAGAATAGTTTGTTCATGATGCAATCTGTCTTCGCCTTTATAACAATGCAGGGAGAAGACAAACTGTCCACATCTTCTTCGTAGACATTCATCAAAGTTACTAAATGAGTTGTCGACTATTTTCATGTTATTACACAGGCCTGGATCCAGCTTCACTAACTGGTATATCTGTTTCTTGCCTTTTTTATGAATGATAAACTTATCCAATCACATTCTGTCAAAGAATGTATTCCTGGTAAAGCTTTGCGCACGTCCTCACCATGTGAATGTCCAATGGCACTGATGTTAATGTATTTCTGTTATTGTTTGGTCCCTAGAAAGAATAAAATTCTTGAACGTGTTTGGTTACTGGCAACTCAGGCTAACACAGCAACATCTGCATCTGGAGACTTGATTGCAGTGCATTATTGTCCACCTGTTACTGCAGGGTTGGAATGAAGCAGGATTTGTATGCTTCCTCTTGCTGATTGCACAATTCAAGATCTCTCTCTCTCTCTCTCTCTACATATATATATATATATATATATATATATATATATATATATATATATATATATATATATATATATATATATATATATATATATATATATATATATACATGTATATATAAATATATATATATATATATATGTATATATATATATATATATATATATATATATTTATATATATATATATATATATATATATATATATATATATATATATATATATATATATAT
>NC_090742.1:134335795-134338295 GCF_036898095.1 Palaemon carinicauda | reverse complement strand
GAACTTAAAGAATATTGAACATTGGAGAAGCAATGCAGATAGACCAATATCCAACTTGTACAATAATTATGTTCGATAGACGTCACATTTCGTGAACACTCACTGAAACTCACAATTATCACTTCGAGGGAGAAAAGACTTTGAATTTCTAATAATACAAATAAATTTATTTAAAAAATCACTTACACAACAAAAAAGGATATCACCGAAAATCTTCTGTAACATATTCCTTTAAATGAACATGTGCTATATTTTGATAGAATTTTGAACTCAATTGGGGATTTATGAGACACTTCGAGGCAGGAAAATGTTGTTGAACTTCTTTACTAATCTTCTTTTATCATTTCATTTCTTCTTGCAATGTTTTCAGAGGATCTACAGATGCATCAGTGATTCGTAAAATTCAGTTAATATCCCTTGGTGTTTAATTATCCTTCTAATCTGGGAGAAAGTGATAATTATCATTCTCTCTCTCTCTCTCTCTCTCCTCTCTCTCTCTCTCTCTCTCTCCCTCTCTCTCTCTCTCTCTCTCTCTCTCTCTCTCTCTCTCATCATTTATGTAAACATATATATATATATATATATATATATATATATATATATATATATATATATATATATATATATATATATATATATATATATATATATATATATATATATAAATATTATATATGTGTGTGTGTATGTGTGTGTTGTCTGTGCATGTCTATATACTGATCTTAATTATTGTAAATAAAATATTATTTTGATTTTTCCCCTTTTAAACAAGTTTTCATTAATTGGAATAAATTTTCTTTTTTTTTATGGGCGATCTTGTCGAAAAAAAAGTAGTAGGCCTAAATAGAAATCAGCGTAACTTCTGCACAAACATTGAGAGCAAAGAATAAACTGTACCTTTGTTGACCCTATCCATACTCTCCTCTCTTTAATTACTGGTCTTGCTAAAAAACCGAGAGGTCGCCTTCAAGCAGTTGACAAAAACAGAATATGGTTTAATGAAAACGTTTCGTAAAACTGTATAAATACGTTTGGTACGAAACTTGAACTGGAAACGCAATAGTAACGTCCTTGGAATAGCGGAGCCATCCCTCCTCATTTGCTACACGTAATGAGGAAGAAGTTTTCGGATCGAATGAGAATGTTGAGTTGAAGTTTATTAATGACCCTGGGTAGAGTAGACCTATTTACGAATGTTTTTGCAGCATTCGGAATTAAATAGAGTTTGCCTCCGCGTCCTTTCCTTTCCCATTCCCAGGAACGATTGATAATTCCGTCTTCGCTAAAGAAAAAAAAAGAAAACAAAGAAAAAGAGAAAAACATCTTTCATATCATTAGTGATTCTGGGAATAGGTCGGTGTTTTAGGATATAAGCTGTTAAATTAGATATTAATAGATCAAATAGTTTTATTAAATATCATGAATAATTTGCTGTTCCATGTCAGGAAAGGCTAACTTTTTCGTATTCTGAATATTTTTGTAGTCATTTTTAACACATCGATACGGAAAACGATTCAACTTCATGAAAATTACCATGATGACCAGATTTCGAATTTTTGCAGTCTTTGGGATTCAACGGAGTTTGCCTTCACTTTAATATGATTAGGGATTTTGGGAGTAGGTCTGTATTTTAAGATATAAGGGGCTAACATTAAGTAATAAAAGAACCTATAATTTTATTATATTGAGACTTAATACGATCTGATTATATTCTAATAATAATATAATGTTACACATGAAAACTTAAATTACTCGTATTCTGAATAATTATCCTAAATTTTTGAAGATATCTAAAGTCATTAATACTGTAATCGATTATAGCTATGAATATGCAATTATGATAAAAAAAATTTCAAATTGGTAAGATCTGTCGGTACGGCCATTTTTAAATATTACCAGTAATCAGTAATCTTCAGTTAGGAAGCTCCTCCAGTTTTTCTACACTTGACCATTTTGCATATTATATTCTAAAGCCGGTCAAAGAAACTTTCTATTATATATATTTTTTTCCATATCATGGATTAAAAAAGAAGGATGACATTTTATTACTTTTTCTTTACTAAAAAACACAAAAATGTCAGGAAATATTGTTAACTATTCTAATACTTTTCTTGAAATCCTGAACAGAAATTTAAATGACAGAGCATTTAGATAACTCAACTATTTGTATTTCCGAGGTTTACTATCTCTGAGTGTTCTTCTTTGATTACCAGTTCCAACCGTGTTTGAATCTCTATAAACAATATTTCGTCAGTTGTTATAACATAATTATTGACATAAATTCTGGAATCATGTGAATCCGTCTTTTCAAAGGATTATCGTAATTGTTTTTCCTAACAGCTCGCTTACTTGGGTGTTATGGATTTACTTTAATACTACAAAAATTTAGCATGCTCTGATATTTTATAAATTGAAGGCATTGTATTTCACTCTTTATCATTGAAGATTTTTTTTTCGTTACTAATATGGCAAATGCTTAGACTGTAAATTATATAAAGAT
>NC_090742.1:134305795-134325795 GCF_036898095.1 Palaemon carinicauda | reverse complement strand
TATTCTATATCATACACAACCTGATTAAGACAATATTTGTATACATTAAAAGGTGAAACATATCTCAAGACAATCGTAAAAATATAAGTAAAAACATAAAGACTATAGAAGCCTGTTTCATATATTTGTCAAGTCAATATGATTTCTGTCTCTACGAGAATATTAGAGGGAATACATAATTTATCAATAAGTTGAAATCAGTAACAGTGAGAGGAGCTATCACTATGACACAATTATCACTACCTGTGTAACTTTCCATAATTACATTATGAGAAATTTCAGGTCATTCAATTTCATAATTGATTTAAATGAAATTATAACCAAACTGGATAGTTACTTTGTATAATAATAATAATAATAATAATAATAATAATAATAATAATAATAATAATAATAATAAGAAGAAGAAGAAGAAGAAGAAGAAGAAGAAGAAGAAGAAGAAGAAGAAGAAGAAGAAGAAGAAGAAGAAGAAGAAGAAGAAGAAGAAATTTAATTATCATCCTCTCAATAAAGAATGAATGAAATCGCCGATTACATGTGAATGTGTTCGATATGTTGATGATGATGATGATAAAAAAAACCTAAAGAGGGGCAACATGGCAAAATATTAAAACATTGGCTAATATAATTATTGAAATATATTGCATAAATAAAATTTACAGCATAAACCAAGTCTTTTTTTGTCCCATAAAAGTGAGTAATAAGAATTATTATTTCCAAAACTAGTAGATCCTGTGTTCATTGTGATTTTCTTCATCATAGGTGAAGTAAAACGTAATTGATATATTCTGTTTCTATTTTCAGCTTTGAGACTTAATCTATTTTACTAATATTAAAATACTTATGCAGTAGATATGGGTTGCGTCGTATACTGTTAAAAATCCCATAATTTTAATCGGTAATTCTACGTAAAAATATAGTGCTATATATATACTATATATATATACTATATATATATATATATATATATATATATATATATATATATATATATATATATATATATATATATATATATATATATATATATACATATATATATATATATATATATATATATATATATATATATATATATATATATATATATATATATATATATATATATATATATGTGTGTGTGTGTGTGTGTGTGTGTGTGTGTGTGTATGTGTCTGGGTTTGGAGTGGGTTGTGTTTATGGTCTTCGTATATGCGTGTATGTGCCTTTGTTTACTTGCCCATAAAAGGAAAACTAGTACTACTGTATATATCATCTTCTACTCAGTTTTATAACCCATTAAATTTAAGTATAAATTTCAATTTGGAAAAAAGTTGATTTATTTTGACTGCCTCGCACCATGATGAATTCATTTGAACAGAAAGAAAGTGCATGAGTCAACTCTTGCTCCATTTTCCGTCTAAGAGGATGAAAATCTCTCTTTTGAACGAACCTCTAAAGTTAAGTTCAAAGTTACAACGAAGCGTTTGTGTAATTGGGATCTCTTCGAACCCTTTTCTTTGTAACATTAATTTCTGATTATTTATTTCATAGGCTAAATTTCCTTTGGTCGTAATTAAAACGAACATGATAATCTTTGAAAGTTGATAAACGTATCAATAAAAAGAAAAAGATTAATAAGAAAGAGAGAATAATTCTCAATCATTATGTAACATAAATGTCTACATTGTTATTTTACTACATATATGAATTAAATTATTCATCCTTATCTGTACACAAAAGTTTAACTTGAATCAAATAAAGAATATCTTAAAGGTACGTCTTTTCTTTCTTCATCGTCCACTAAACTTTCACTGCATCGTCTAAAAAACTAAGACCTTCGTGAAGGGAATTCCCAGCAGGCGTTGCTGTTTTCGCTTTCTGTTTGCGCCTCTCAGAGCACAAAGAAGTTTATCGGATATCAGTACTGGTCCTCATAAATGAAATATGATCGGGGATGCCTCCAGGAAAACCTGGGATTCTCAGCACACGGTTAGTGTAATAATGGCGAATGGAAACTAATTTTTTATTCACTTCAAATAAAAATAGGAGACCAAACAGCATTTTGGAAAGTGTTTGAGGCACAAGCCTTACTCTAAAAGTTATTTATATATAAGCAAATCCTTTTTTGCCCATTATATAAATATACGAGTTTCGTTTTATTAAAAATTTACGGATTGTTTCATTTTATCGTGAATTTATTGATTTCCTTTTTTCATATTTCCATAAGGCAGTAAATTGCAGATAATTTTTTGCATTAGAAATATGTACTAAAGTAAGATTCCTATTCACTTCTGGCATCCTTTCATCAGTTTTGATTGAGTAACTAGTAACAACAACCGATCAAAAACTCGAAAAATGGAAATATAGACCAAAATCGGCTATTTTCTCTCTCTCTTATTATTGTTATTGATCAAGGTTTTCAGTTGTTTTTAGATTGAAGATCCTACTGAACTCTGCTATTTTCCTACTAATTATCAAAAGTAAAAAAGCCTGAAATGGTGAAAAGCAGCAAATAACAATCTTCAAAAATAGAACAAAAATTGACGCTGAATACTTTCACTCACTCGCTTTAGTTAATGACGTTTGAGAATGACATTTTAAAGGCTTGGAGTCTCATGTCATGAACCATTCTAGTCTTTAATATAACGGTAGATACGCCCATTTAATTATGTTCATTTCCACATAGAAAAAAAAAACAAATCAGAATCACCTACTTGCACAAATAAATAAACTAAAATATGTATAACTAACCTTTTGTCATTGTTGTTTCAAGCTGAACCCAAGGGCCCAATAATGAAACCAGCACAGTGCTGAGAAGATGCACAGGAGTTGAACCTATAAAAGAATGAAAATTAATCACTAAAAAATAGATAAATGCCGATGTTAAATCAATTAGATAAATATACTTTGAAACAAGATTCGTATCAACCTTCTCAAAAAAGAAAAAAAAAATTCCATTAAGCTTAATTATCCTAAATTCCACGCTTTAATTCTCTAATAAGGAATATCACTACACAGAGCGTGGTCACAACCAAAACAGAACTCTAAGAATAATGTGGTGATTGATGTTGCAAAAGAAAAGGCTCTACAGTTCGAGTTAAAAGCATAGTTTTAATCAATCTTCGTCCTACAGTTCTGCTCTCTCTATTTAAATTTTCTATCATCTTTTGCAATTCCTCCTATGATTCACTAAGCACAACTATGTCATCTGCAAATCTATTTCAATATTTTTTATGATCATAATAATAACAATAATTTTGGTAATATTAATAATAAAATCTTAAAACTTATGAATAATGATTTTAATAAAACTAATAATTTTGATAATTTTAATATTTTTAGCAATAATAATAATAATAATAATAATAATAATAATAATAATAATAATAATAATAATAATAATAATAATAATAATAATAATAATAATAATATTAATAATAATAATTTTGATTGTACTACATAGGGGATGCTATAATCACAGATGGGATAAATAAAAATTACTTCCATTATTATGAATTTTTGTTTATTCACTAATCACTGATATAACCAAGCGATAATCATAAAGATAAACATCCACATCTTGGATAAGGATTTTAATGGACTTGAAGTTCTGTCCAACATTTTAATATGTAAGTAAACTTTTCCAAAACCGACAGGTGAACAATTTATATTTACGTTGTCAAGATTAATATCCGGAGTTATCATTAATTTAAATAGATATTTGTTTAAAGATCCAAAAGGGACTGAATAACAAGCAGATGATAAGATTATTGTAAAAGTAGTAGTGTCATATGTACGAGCAAAGATGATGTTTCCAAGACCAAACCACATACTCTGTGTATAATACATAACAAAGTAAAGGATAAATAACACAGCCATTAAGACGTCATATTGTAATAACCCGGTGAAATATCTTTTATTTTGGACCACATGATAAAGATTAATATCCAGATCATGGATAAGGAATTTGGTGGACTTTGAGTTTTGCCAAACTTTTTAATATAAAAGTAAACTTTTCCAGAACCGAAAGGTGCAAAAAGTATATCTACGTATTTTAGATTAATATCTAGTTATCATTAATTTTAAATAGTTATCTCTCAAAAGATTCATAAGGGAATGGATAACTCCCAGGAGATGAAATTATTGTAAAAGTAGTAGTGTCATATGTATGAACAAAGCTGATGTTTTCAAGACCAAACCACGTAACAAGTGTATAATACATAGAAATTAAAAGCCCTAGATATGAACCGTAATAAGAGAAAGGGATCCAATGTAGTACTGTCTGGCCAGTCTAAGACCCAATAACTCTCTAGCAGTAGTATCTCAATGGGTGGCTGGTGCCCTGGCCAACCCACTTCTTACATAATACATAAAAATTAAACATCAGCTAACATGATCATTGGCACGTCATTGTGCACCAACCTTGTGATATATTCTTTTTCTGTTTTAGGTCCCTTTGGACGCGACTGTCTACAAAGTTTATCAAAATCGGCAGTCATGATACGCGAGGCCTTGAATCTCCGATATGTGACTCTCACATTAGGATCACCCGAGAATAACATCCTAATTTAACTATGGTATCAACCACCAACCAATCTTTGAAATTAATTGATGGGAAATTAGAAGAAAATACTTTCTGTTCAAAACCAAGGACGTTGTGATTAACATATAGAAAAGTATCCCATAAGACCCATAATAAAAACTTCATGACCAGAATCTTGGGAATATTGTGAGGGCGCCGAGTAAGGCTGTGAACTCAAAGGCAGGTTGGAAACGACTGAGTTATATTATTGTAGAACATTCTCCTTATATACAAAACCTCAAGGCAACAGGACATAACAAGTTCACAAGACAGACAATATTACAGAGGAAAAACCAGACATGAATTTTCATGTTCATTTTAGTGCGAGGGAAGAGCGAAGATACAAGCATAATATATACAAAAGGAATTATGTACAATTGTGTGAAACACGGTTGGTACATGGCTCCCCCCCTAAAAATGACATACTGTACATGTTAAATAGGGCGCCCTGATCTAGAGAGGCGAACTGTAGGCGGGTCATCAGGCAGATGATAAGCAGGTTTTAGACGATCAATGGAGACCCAGTCTTCTTTGCCCCGAATGTTTAGGAGGAATGCTTTCGGACTGCGTCGGATCCTAAGGAAAAGGCCCGTGTAAGGGGGCGTTAGTGATGGCGTGCTGGTGTCGTTGCGCAGGAAGACGTGCGTTGCAGAGTGCAAGTCAGTTTGTATGTGAAGCTTCGCTGGGGGCTTGTAAGTCTGGCGGCACGGAGTAAATTTTCCCACGACGTGACGTATGCGCTGGAGATCGTCGGAGGAGGTTGTAGAAGGAAAAAATTCGGCAGGGACGACCAACGGATCGCCATACACCATTTCAGCTGCCGAGACGTTGAGGGCGTCCTTAGGAGTGGTCCTTAGTCCAAGGAGGACCCAGGGAAGCTGAGTAAACCAGTTGCAATCCTTGCAGCGTGACATCAAAGCTGCTTTGAGGGTGCGATGAAAACGTTCAACCATTCCATTGGCAGTGGGGTTGTAGGCCGTTGTCTGATGTAGGGTGATGCCCAGGAGATTCGCTAATGACGTCCACAATTGAGAGGTGAAGGTGGTTCACCTGTCAGAAGTAATATGCTCAGGGATACCGAATCTTGAAATCCATCCAGAGAGTAAGGCAGATGTACATGAGGCGGACGTTGCAATTTCCATGGGAATGGCTTCAGGCCAACGAGTGGAGCGGTCGATGACGGTAAACAGGTAACGATGTCATTGTGATGTGGGTAGGGGGCCTACAACGTCGACGTGAATGTGTGGGAAACGACGCTGAGGTTGAGGAAAGGTGTCCACTCCTGAATCCGTGTGTCGATGTACTTTGGAAGTTTGGCAAGAAGTACAGGCGCGGACCCAATCCTTAGCATCCTTAGAAATGCCGTGCCAAATGAACTTTGCCTTCAGCAGCTGTGCAGTAGAACAGCACGAGGGATGTGAAAGGCCGTGGATGAAATCAAACACCTGTCGGCGCATGGGAGCAGGAATCCAAGGTCACGGTCTACCAGTACTGACGTCACAGAGGAGGGTGGTGTTGGAGTCTTCGAGGGGAAAATCTACCCAACGGAGGGACGTGCAGGATGTCCTACAAGCTTGATACTCCGGATCCTGTCCTTGGGCTTCAGCCAGGGCGTTGTAATCCAATCCCAGTTGAACGGCAGCCAACGTGTTTCTTGACAGGGCATCGGCAATGGGATTCATTTTCCCAGGGACAAATTGGAAGGTGCAATTGTATTCAGCCAAGGCGGAGAGATGTCGGCGTTGACGGGCGGACCAGGCGTCAGACTGTCGAGTGAAGGCGTGCACCAGAGGCATGTGGTCTGTGCGAATGACGAAGGGCGTACCTTCTAAGAAATGGCAAAAGTGACGGACAGCCAAGTGCACCACCAGCAATTCTCGATTGAAGGTAGAATAACCCGATTCTGCCTTGGACAGTTTTCTGCTGAAGAAGGCCAATGGGCGGGGCGACCCTTTGACCACCTACTCGAGTACTGCACCAATAGTGACGTCGCTGGCATCGGTGGAGAAAAGGAGAGGGGCGTGTGGGATAGGAAAAGTGAGAGCCGCAGCAGTTGATAGGGCCTTCTTTGCATTGCAGAAGGCTGCTTCTTGAAGGGGACCCCACTTCAGGACCTTTGGCTTGCCCTTGAGGGAGGCGTAGAGGGGAGCAAGAATGGCGGCAATGGCTGGCAGAAAACGTTGATAATAGTTGATCATGCCCAAGAATTCCTGCAGAGCTTTGACGGTCGAGGGCGCGGGGAAATTCTGAACGGCTGCTACCTTCTCAGGGAGGGGATGGACTCCTTCAGGAGTGATACGGTGCCCTAAGAACGACACTTCGTTGACGCCAAAGGTACACTTGTCGTACCGGACTACAAGGCCGTTTTGTTGCAGGCGGTCGAGCACGATTCGCAGGTGACGGAGGTGTTCCTCTTTTGAGGAGGAGAACACAAGTATGTCGTCCACATAACATACACAGAAAAGGAGGTCCCCTAAGATGCCATCCATGAGACGTTAAAACGTTGCCCCAGCATTACGAAGGCCAAAACAGGAGTAATTGAAGGTGTATGTGCCAAACGGAGTGGTGATGGCGGTCTTGGGGATGTCTTCTGGGTTCATAGGCACCTGATAATACCCCTTCAGAAGGTTGAGCGTAGAGAAAACCTTCGCTTTGTGCAGGTAGGAAGTTACATCGGCAATGTTTGGGAGGGGGTAGTGATCCGGTTCTGTTTGCATGTTCAGGCGCCTGTAATCCCCGCACGGACGGAGGGAGCCGTCTTTCTTCAGAACGATGTGTAAGGGTGACGACCATGGGCTGGAGGCCTTTTGGCAAAGTCCCATTTTCTCTATTTCGGCGAACGTCTGTTTGGCGGCTGCCAATTGTTCCGGTGCCAGACGTCTTAATTTTGCGAAGACTGGGGGTCTCGTCGTCTTGATATTAGTGATAAATACCGTGCTTGGCAGGAACCGTGGGCGTTTGGCGAAGTTCTGGACGGAAAACTTCCGGGTACGACGTGACGAGGTGAGCGTAGGCATCCGTGGGTGCGCTGATGTGGAGAGCGAGGTTAGAGGGGGCGGGTTGAAGAGGTGTCGACAAGTACGAGTCTGCGTTGACCAATTGTCGGTGAGCTACATCGACCAAAAGATGGAAATGAGAGAGGAAATCCGCACCGAGGATTGGCATTGTGACGTCAGCAACGAGAAATTCCAATTGAATTTATTGTTTCCGAACGATAATGTGAGGTTCTCGTAACCGTAGGTGGGTATCGCAGATCCGTTGGCAGCTACCAAGCGGATGTCGGCAGATGTAGACAGACTACGTTGTGCCTTGAAGAGTTTCCTTGGCAAAAGAGAACGACAAGCACCCGTGTCTACCAAAAATCGCACGCCCGTTCCTGCATCCTTTAAAAAGAAAAGATTAGAAACACGGCAGGCCACCGCCACAAGCGATGGCCTACTTACACGTTTTTTGGCCACTGACAATCTTTGGCACATTTCTTCGCGGTTGCTCCGAATCTGAAGTGGTAGTAGCAAAACTGCTGCGGATGGGAGGTAGTAAGTGGCTGTAGAAGTCGTTCGTTGGGGCGCGAGCGATTGGTGGGTGGTGGGCGGCTTTGTCGCCGCTTCGGCACGTCACGGGGTAGGCGTTTATGTTCTACGGCATTTATGTCAGCTTCGGTTGACGTTGAATAGGCATCCTCGTCGTCAAGGGTGGAGGCGTTGATGGAGGTCTTGAAGTGGCTGTCCATAAGGGCGTCGGCTTTGGTCATCAAGTCCTTTATGGGTAAACTATCGACATGGGTATGGCAGTGCGTACAGGTTCAGGTAAACGGCGTATCCAAAGGGCACGGAGTAGGTTCACCTCACGAGGAGAGCCATCTGCGGCAGGTTGAAGGCGAGCGATACTGGTCATTTCCCTGAGGGCAAGCGAAGCCCTTTGGTCCCCCAACGGTTGTTGCGAGAGCTGAAAAAGCTTTGCTATACGGGCGGCTGGCGACGGCGAGTACTGCTGCAGAAGGTATGTTTTGAGGGCGTCATACGCCATTGGGGTGTCTCCTTGTTCACAAAGCCAGTCGGATATTTCTGGGAAGGTGTCCTTGGGTATCGCCGCGAGAACATAATCCGCTTTGGTGGTTGAGCGAGTCACGCCCCTGATACGAAAGTGGACTTCAGCGCGTTGAAACCAAGCAAACGCTTCTCTGCTGGTGAACGGTGAAAGTTTCAATTGGGTGGCCGCGGCGCCAACTGCTGAAGTAGAGTCCGTCTCCGTCATAGTACCAACGATGGAGGGGCGAGGGAGGTGGGGGTGGAAGGCAGTGAGAGCAAGTCGACTTCCGGGGTCACCAATGTGACGGCGCCGAGTAAGGCTGTGAACTCAAAGGCAGGGTGGAAACGACTGAGTTATATTATTGTAGAACATTCTCCTTATATACAAAACCTCAAGGCAACAGGACATAACAAGTTCACATGACAGACAATATTACAGAGGAAAACCAGACATGAATTTTCATGTTCGTTTTAGTGCAAGGGAAGAGCGAAGATACAAGCATAATATATACAAAAGGAATTATGTACAATTGTGTGAAACACGGTTGGTACAATGTATAACACAAGATATACCAAAAGAATTCAAAAGCGCAAATACCCTTGTGAAATGCAAGCGGAAAATTCGGGAATGATTTATCGTTTTCAACATCTGCATTCATAATTCTTGTCAAAAGACATTCAGAAATTGTAGATCTAATGAGAATAATGGGAAAAATGGTAATTACTCTGCCTAATGCTAAAACTACCACATTTACATATTCATTTTCTGAAATAAATATCTTCAACCTAGCTTGCAAAAATATGTGACAATTCTTGATACTTAAACCAGATTGGATGTACAAAAGCAAAGAATAGGGGTCTTTAGGGGTACACGTTCTGCAGTTTGAAGGTTATGTAAAACATTTGTAATTTTGTGTTATCGATAAAATAAACAATAGCACTGAGGAAACACTAGAACTTCCGTCTATCCGTCCTGCTGTCTCCTGCCCCCACCCCATGCGACGCGGTTATCGTGCACTCCTTTGTAAAGATGATGTATCAGCATTCAATTCTCGAACCATAAAATCACTTTTGCCCATGTTTACCTGAGCATTAAAATGGGGAACTGCTAACTGGAACGGCAAAGAAATATATGAACCTATTGGAAACATCTCTGCCTGGCGTTCTACCGGACTGGGATTTGAGTCATGCTCAAGCTCGATAGTTTCCTGTAATGCCATCTCTGAGCTAAGAATGGGACGATATGGGGGAGCCTCTAGGTCTACCTGCTGACTCACCAGCAGCCATTGCCTTGCCCTCCCTGGACTTAGCTTGGATGGAGAGGGGGCTCGGTCGCTGATCACGTGTATATTTTTTCTTTTTAAGGAAGGTGACTTTCAGATTTAATGAAGCAAAACTCATAGTTACTGTGTTTTGATCATCATAATAAAGAGGAATTGGAAATAATATGCAAGAACTATTACAAAGAAAAAAGAAATATTGTTCATCAGTTGACAATATCGCCCGGATATATTTTTCTTTGATCTTAACAAATTATGAGGATATTCCTCATTTAGGTTTGAAAAAAAAAACTACATTTTATCTTGATAAAAAAAAATCAAAGCAAAACTAGAATTTCACCTTCATTACACGAAGTGTGGGAAAAGGTAGATATTAAAATTTTAATATATATAAAAAAAAATAAATAAATAAATCGGGAAAACAATGTATGTAGAATAAAGAATCTGAGCAAAAATTATATCTGATTTTGAAATTTGAAGGGGGGGGGGACTGTTTCACAGTAATGCCCGCTCATATGTTATAATGTGAATGTTTTCTCTCTCTCTCTCTCTCTCTCTCTCTCCCTCTCTCTCTCTCTCTCTCTCTCTCTCCGCACTGATATTCTAAAAACCTGTTTAAGCTTGCCATTGGATGTTTAATTTGGTTAAAGTTTTCATGTCATTGCTATCTTGAACTGTTTGTACATAAGTATGTGCGGTTGAGCTAAGAAACTAGTCATGTCCTCTCCATTTTGCTGTTAAGACCTAGTCGCATCTTGCCACACTCAAATGAAATTAAAATAAGAAAGTACCGCTAAGAATAAACGATCTTATTCAGTCGCAAAAAAATAGTAAAGATGAATGGCATAGAAGATCTGCAAAATTGCAAAAATACTTAGCGAAAGAAAATACCATACTCAGCTTTCCATTTATAATAATAAAATCAATGTGCAAAGCAAATTTTTCATAAGTGAAATTAAAACGAAATTAATAAATAGGACATAAAAGGTGACACAAAAATTTTATTTTTATTGGTGGGAATTGACAAAAGAAGAAAAATCAATAAAAAAGGCTTCAGCAGGAAAGAAAAAAAATATTGATATCGCATGATAAGAATGAAAAACTTTCTCGAATCCTGGTGGTAGCACTAATTGAAAGAGAGAGAGAGAGAGAGAGAGAGAGAGAGAGAGAGAGAGAGAGAGAGAGGAGAGAGAGAGAGAGAGAGAGATTTTTTTTCATATTCTGTTATAGAAAATACAATTTTTCCTTTTAAAATCTGTAGAGCTGAACATCGAACCATGAAATGGTCATCAAAGTGTAATATGTTTAAAAAAAAAAAAATAATAATAAAAAAAACTATTTATTGATTTCTTATTTTTCTAAGTGAAGCGCATCTACTAAAAACCCCTCTCATACCAATACACATCGATATATATATATATATATATATATATATATATATATATATATATATATATATATATATATATATATATATATATATATATATATATATATATACACACACTCATATATATACAAACATATATATATATATATATATATATATATATATATATATTATGTGTGTGTATATATATATATATATATATATATATATATATATATATATATATATATATATATATATATATATATATATATATATATATATATGTATATATATATATATATATATATATATATATATATATATATATATATATATATATATATATATATATACGAGTATCTATATAAACATATGTATATATATATATATATATATATATATATATATATATATATATAGATAGATAGATATACAGTATATATATATATATATATATATATATATATATATATATATATATATATATATATATATATATATATATATATATACATACATACATACATACATATACCAAGGCACTTCCCCCAATTTTGGGGGGTGGCCGACAACAACAAGAAACAAAACAAAAAGGGGACCTCTACTCTCTACGTTCCTCCAGCCTAACCAGGGACTCAGCCGAGTTCAGCTGGTACTGCTAGGGTGCCACAGCCCAACCTCCCACATTTCCACCATAGATGAAGCTTCATACTGCTGAGTCCCCTACTGCTGCTACCTCCGCGGTCGTCTAAGGCACCGGAGGAAGCAGCAGGGCCTACCGGAACTGCGTCACAATCGCTCGCCATTCATTCCTATTTCTAGCACGCTCTCTTGCCTCTCTCACATCTATCCTCCTATCACCCAGAGCTTTCTTCACACCATCCATCCACCCAAACCTTGGCCTTCCTCTTGTACTTCTCCCATCAACTCTTGCATTCATCACCTTCTTTAGCAGACAGCTATTTTCCATTCTCTCAACATGGCCAAACCACCTCAACACATTCATATCCACTCTAGCCGCTAACTCATTTCTTACACCCGTTCTCACCCTCACCACTTCGTTCCTAACCCTATCTACTCGAGATACACCAGCCATACTCCTTAGACACTTCATCTCAAACACATTCAATTTCTGTCTCTCCATCACTTTCATTCCCCACAACTCCGATCCATACATCACAGTTGGTACAATCACTTTCTCATATAGAACTCTCTTTACATTCATGCCCAATCCTCTATTTTTTACTACTCCCTTAACTGCCCCCAACACTTTGCAACCTTCATTCACTCTCTGACGTACATCTGCTTCCACTCCACCATTTGCTGCAACAACAGACCCCAAGTACTTAAACTGATCCACCTCCTCAAGTAACTCTCCATTCAACATGACATTCAACCTTGCACCACCTTCCCTTCTCGTACATCTCATAACCTTACTCTTACCCACATTTACTCTCAACTTCCTTCTCTCACACACCCTTCCAAATTCTGTCACTAGTCGGTCAAGCTTCTCTTCTGTGTCTGCTACCAGTACAGTATCATCCGCAAACAACAACTGATTTACCTCCCATTCATGATCATTCTCGCCTACCAGTTTTAATCCTCGTCCAAGCACTCTAGCATTCACCTCTCTCACCACTCCATCAACATACAAGTTAAACAACCACGGCGACATCACACATCCCTGTCTCAGCCCCACTCTCACCGGAAACCAATCGCTCACCTCATTTCCTATTCTAACACATGCTTTACTACCTGTGTAGAAACTTTTCACTGCTTGCAACAACCTTCCACCAACTCCATATAACCTCATCACATTCCACATTGCTTCCCTATCAACTCTATCATATGCTTTCTCCAGATCCATAAACGCAACATACACCTCCTTACCTTTTGCTAAATATTTCTCGCATATCTGCCTAACTGTAAAAATCTGATTCATACAACCCCTACCTCTTCTAAAACCACCCTGTACTTCCAAGATTGCATTCTCTGTTTTATCCTTAATCCTATTAATCAGTATTCTACCATACACTTTTCCAACTACACTCAACAAACTAATACCTCTTGAATTACAACACTCATGCACATCTCCCTTACCCTTATATAGTGGTACAATACATGCACAGACCCAATCTACTGGTACCATTGACAACACAAAACACACATTAAACAATCTCACCAACCATTCAAGTACAGTCACACCCCCTTCCTTCAACATCTCAGCTTTCACACCATCCATACCCGATGCTTTTCCTACTCTCGTTTCATCTAGTGCTCTCCTCACTTCCTCTATTGTAATCTCTCTCTCATTCTCATCTCCCATCACTGGCACCTCAACACCTGGAACCGCAATTATATCTGCCTCCCTATCATCCTCAACATTCAGCAAACTTTCAAAATATTCCGCCCACCTTTTCCTTACCTCCTCTCCTTTTAACAACCTTCCATTTCCATCTTTCACTGTCTCTTCAATTCTTGCGCCGGCCTTCCTTACTCTCTTCACTTCTTTCCAAAACTTCTTCTTATTCTCTTCATATGACTGACCCAGTCCCTGACCCCACCTCAGGTCAGCTGCCCTCTTTGCCTCACGTACCTTGCGCTTTACTTCCACCTTTTTCTCTCTATATTTTTCATACTTCTCTATACTATTACTCTGCAGCCATTCTTCAAAAGCCCTCTTTTTCTCTTCCACTTTTACCTTCACTCCTTCAGTCCACCATTCACTGCCCTTCCTCATGCTGCCTCCAACAACCTTCTTGCCACATACATCACTTGCAATCCCAACAAAATTTTCTTTTGCTAACTTCCACTCCTCCTCTAAATTACCAGTTTCTCTTACTCTCACCTCGTCATATGCCATTTTCAACCTTTCCTGATATTTACTTTTTACCCCCGGTTTTATTAGCTCTTCAACCCTCACTAGCTCCCTTTTACATCCACCTACTCTATTCCCCCACTCTTTTGCTACAACCAATTTTCCTTCCACCAAAAAATGATCAGACATACCGTTAGCCATACCCCTAAACACGTGCACGTCTTTCAATCTTCCAAACATTCTTTTTGTTATCAACACATAATCCATTAATGCCCTTTCTACTACTCTTCCATTTGCCACTCTTACCCATGTATACTTATTTTTATCTTTCTTTTTAAAAAAGCTAGCACTTATTACCATCTCTTGTTCAACACACATATCTACCAGTCTCTCACCACTCTCATTTTCACCTGGTACGCCATATTTCCCAATGACACCTTCTACCTCTCCAGCACCCACTCTAGCATTTAAGTCACCCATAACAACTACATAATTCCTTCTACCCAGTCCTTCTACACACCTAGTTAATTCACTCCAGAACTCATTCCGCTCTTCTTCACTTTTCTCACTACCTGGCCCATACGCACTGACAAACGCCCAACATTCCCTACCCAACCTAACCCTTACCCACATTAACCTAGATGATATCTCCTTCCATTCCACTACTTTACCTGTCATCCATTCACTCAACAATAAAGCCACACCCTCTCTCGCTCTTTCCCTTTCAATCTATATATATATATATATATAGATAGATAGATATACAGTATATATATATATATATATATATATATATATATATATATATATATATATATATATATATATACTGTATATCAATATATATATATATATATATATATATATATATATATATATATATATATATATATATATATATATATATATATTATATACACATTTATACTTATAGATTATATATATCTATATATAAATACACAAAATCACACAACCATTTATACACACACACACATACAGTATGTATATATATATATATATATATATATATATATATATATATATATATATATATATATATGTATATATATATATATAATATATATATATATATATATATATATATATATATATATATATATATATATATATATATATATATATATACATATAAATACATATATATATATATATATATATATATATATATGTATGCATATATAAGCATATATATATATATATATATATATATATATATATATATATATATATATATATATATATATATATAATTATATATATATATATATATATATATATATATATATATATATATGTATACATATATATGTATATATATATATATATATATATATATATATATATATATATATATATATATATATATACATATATATATTTATATATATATATATGTATATATATATATATATATATATATATATATATATATATATATATATACACGCACAAACAGGCAAACGCACGCACACACACATTATATATAAAGTTGTTTAATGAATATTTTAATCTATTATACAGGAAATTTATTGTAAAATCTAAATATGCGGGCTTGTAGAAGCAAATATACATTTTATACCGAAACGGTTTTTTTACTAAATCGTCTTGTGTTCAACAGTATTAGTAAGTTTAGTTCACTAGCCACTCGCTAAATTACAGTTTCACGTATTTTCACTAAATTTAAAGAAATTCCATCTTTAGTTACTTAGAGAAAAGATTCTTCCCAAAAACTCGAGCAATGCAATTTCACGTTCCAACTAATGCTCCGCCCCCGAAGGTATTTGACCGCTTTATCGCCTGGCCGGATTTAAAACACAATTTTTATTTCCATTAATTCCATTATTTTTATGCGGGCCTGGATACCTGAGCTTTCTTTGGGACAAAAAAAAAATGACTCTTTTCAATTACTTAACCTTACCAAGAGGAAGAGGAGTTTCTTGTTTATTCAAATATTTTTACTGTAGGTCTTCATGTATACAAATAGATATAAAAGAGGAATCAGAAGGTTTTATAAGAGATGATTAATCGTCGCTTGTTTTGGAATTGAATTATGATAAACGAGGATATGTTTGTATAAAATTGAATTAAGGAAACATCTCTCTCTCTCTCTCTCTCTCTCTCTCTCTCTCTCTCTCTCTCTCTCTCTCTCTCTCTCTCTCAATCAAAATTAATGTATTTTAGCTAGATTATACCCAGAAATCACTTTTACACGAAGAAAATGGAAAATGCAATGAGAACTTTTAAACATAAATAAATCTCGGGGTTTTAGGCTTAAATACATATATTACTAAGGATGGCATTGATGAAATTTTTGTTTTTGACATTTGCGTACGTTGTATTGCCTACTGTTTCAGTAATAAAATGTCGTTATAGATTATTAGCTTTAATAAATATTCTAAAATATGGTCATAGTAATGGTCATAAAGTTTGGGTATCTATAGCATTTTAAAAAAACATTGGATTTTTTCCTTATTCTAATTCACTTCTTAATGTCTCAAATGTGATTTCCAAAATAAATACAACTTCATCCGATGTGTACTACACAAAAAATACATACAATCGATTTTTCTACCCTCTAGTTATCCATTCTGCAAATATAATTATTTTAGGGTAACCTCATAATAATGAATCGTATGTATAATTTGGGACATACAGTTACAAGGAGAAAGCCATGGATATCAAATGATACTTGAGATACTATAAAAAGAAGACAAAGATAGAAATTGATTGTTGAAAGTTTTCGAGGAAGTAATGCAAAATTACTAGGTAGAGCATGCTATGTATTCAAGTATTGATAGTGAGGTAAAAAGAAATCAAGGAATGAAATGAGAGAACATTTAGACAGGAAAGCAGATGAGGCTGACAAAGCTATAATTCAGGGAGTGGCTATGGTCTAAGAATTTCTCAAAGAATTATCAATGAAATCTTCATGGGAGCAAAGAGGAAGAAGTATATACCCTAAAAAAAGAGAAGGATCTGTTAAAACAATAGAAGATGAAGAAAGGCCATGTTGGATAGAGAGCTTTAGTTAGGTCATGAATAGGAGATATGAAGGGAATAATTTAATTGATATACCTGAAGCTGAGGAAGACCTTTATGTGCCCATGAATGAATTCAGTGTGCTTGAAGTCGAAGCTACCATTAAAAAATTCAAGAGACGGAAAGCCCCTGGATACGATGGAATAACTCCTGAGATGATACTGGCCGAAAATGAAGTAACCCCAGATCACTTACTGGATTATTTTGTAGAATGTGGCGTGAAGAGGCAAGGACTGGTGAATGAGAGCAAGGAATGTTGGTGAAAAGTGGCAAAAAAGTAGATCTGACTGATTGCAATAATCACTGAGGCATCGCAGTTATGTTAGTTTTCATGAAAATATATAGCATGGTATTTTAAAGAGACTAGAGGGAAACATTAATGAAAAACTGAGAGATGAACAACTGGATTTAGAAAAGGTAAAAGTCGTGATGACCAATTTCTCATTTTATTTTAAGACATGTGGTACACCAATATGTAAAATATAGAAATCCACTTTTGATGACAATTGTGGACTATGAAAAAGCCTTTGATAGTGTGCACAGGTCAATTTTGTGGAGGGTCTTGCGTTGTTATGGAGTCCCTCTATAATATGTAAATTTAATCAACTCTGTTCATGAGTATAACAAATGCAAAGTTAATGTTACTAGAGTCCTATCATACGAATTTTCAGTGAACAGTGGAGTATTCCAAGAGAATGTGTTGTCACCTATGTTGTTTATCCTATTCATGGATTTTGTATTTCATAGAACAGTTGGGGATGGTGGAGAATGATTGGACTGAATTGGTAACAGGATATTAGCTGACCTAGAATATGCTGAAGATGCTGTCCTTATTAGGAGAACACAACAGGACTTGCAAATCTTGCTTACCAGAATGCATGAAATATAACATGAGGTTGGACTCAAGGTAGATAGAAGAAAGACAAAGATGATGAAAATGGAATATGCGATGGAAGATGAAATATCATTGGAAGGAAAAAGGAATAATGAGGTAGAATCGTTGAAATACTTAGGAACTACGATCTATAATCCAGGATCCTTAGAATATGAATTTAATGAAATATTGATAAATGCAACTCAAACAAAGGATAGGCTAAGTGAAAGTTAGAAATCAAATCGCCTGAAATTACATATAATATTCAGGTTATATATCAGTTTAGTGAGATCGGTGTTACTGTATGGACATTAATCGTGGTATTGCAATGAAACAATATCAAACAGATTTTGTAGATTTGAGAACAAAGCCCTCAAAAGAATATTGGGAGTTAAATGGCAGGACAGGATTAGGAATGAAACCATTAGAGAGATTACTCGAGGGCCATATGTGGATGAGATCATGGTGAGGGGTAGGTGGAGAAGGTTTAGGCATGCTCTTCCCAATTCCAAAGAGAGATTAGTTCCCTAAACTTTCAACTGGGTTCCACAAGGCACTAGAAGAGTTGAAAGACCCAATCCTACATGGCTGAAGACTATGAAGCGTGAAGTAGGAGATGATGATTGGAGATGTATTGATTCAAAACCTCAAGATAGAGACGACTGGCGAAATCTAACCGAGTCCATTTGCGTCAATAGGTGTGGGAGGAGATGATGATGATGATAATTTTTTCTCGAACTTCATCAATAGAGACTAGGTGTTTTCATTTGTTCCTTGACTAGGTACTACGTATTATAAGGAAGACATGTTAATTAGTCATACTGAATGCAATGAATACATATACATACAAAATCTCTCTCTCTTTTATATATATATATATATATATATATATATATATATATATATATATATATATATATATATATATATATATGTATATATATATATATATATATATATATATATATATATATATATATTTACTGTATATGTATATATATATATATATATATATATATATATATATATATATATATATATATATATATATATATATATATATATATATATATATATATATATATATATATATATAAGTAAGGATTAGTATTGCATATAAACATAGCGTTGATTAAACCTTCAAATCTGTTCATAAAAGCAATACCAGTACAAGTTAAAATAATTCTCTCCGAATTTCAACACTTGGGTTCATGTTTTTTTTTTTTTTTTTTTTTTTTTGGTATTACTCTTCCCTTGGTATGACACTTCAAATCTGACGTTTGCATGACACAGTGTTTCCATATAAACATATTACCTTTGGACGTTAAAAGAGCTTTTTGAAACATTATCTTCATTTAGAGCATAGCATGTTGACTTTTCATTAGTGAAACATCTGAAACAGACAAGGCTCCAGATTTCATGGTATGCATCTGTACACACTTAATTTTCTCTTGCGTTATTGAGAAGCTCTTCATTAAGATTAATCAGATGATTCTTGTTCATACCACAGTCAGAATTTAATTACGTGATTATGAATAAATCAGTGATCTTTCTTTTAGCTCAATCTAGAGGCGTGGACAACTTGACACAGTTATTCATTATAATTATTATTATTATTATTACTATTATTATTATTATTACAAGCTAAGCTACAGCCATAGTTGGAAAAGCAAAATACTATAAGCTTAATGGCTCCAACAGCAAAAAATAGCCCATCGAATCATCTGGACCAAGTAAAAGAAAAATTTGTCGCGTAACTGGAATGGATGAAATGAAAACCCAATTACGAAGACAAGGGTAAAACTGCGTAAATTATATGGCGAAAGTGTATAAAATTTCCGTTCATTTAAATGAGCCGCTTCCATAGAGTTAGAAGCAAATCCTCTGAATTCTTGTATTTAATTTTCTCTATTACTTATTACGCAGAACACTTTGGCAAGGTACATATTTTTCTATGCATTTTTGGGGGGGATGGGGGGTGGGGGTGGAAATTATGAACAATTT
>NC_090742.1:134295795-134300795 GCF_036898095.1 Palaemon carinicauda | reverse complement strand
TGACAGAATGGGAAATCAGAGCGGGTACTTGGAATGTTGGTACACTATCAGGAAGGTTGAGGGAGATAGTGGATGTGATGGAGAGGCGGGAAAATAGATGTCTTGTGTGTGCAGGAGACTAGATGGAAAGGAAATGGAACCAGAGAGATATGAAATGGGTATAAACTCTATTACAGCTGGTCTCGACAGGGAAGAAATTGAACTGGGGTTAAAATAGGTAAATACTGGAAGGAAATAAGGGTAGAAGTAAAGAGAATAAAGTGAAGAGAATAAGTGATAGGCTTTTAAAGATCCCAATAATAATAGGATATCAGATAATAGATATAATTTCATCATATGCCCCTCAGATGGGTTGTCAAGAATAAGACAAATAATAATGATTTAGACACGAGTTTCAGGTAGCTATTAGAACGGTGAAAGGGGAGAAAATAATATTAATAGCAGAAGTGAATGTGTAGGTAAGATAAGGAATGGGTATGAGGAGGTACATGGTGACCATAGGTTTAGAATTAAGACTAAGAATGGGGAGTATATATGTGAGGTGGCTCAGAGTTTAAAATTGGTATGTATGAACAACTGGTTCCAGAAGCTGGATAAGCATCTGATAACCCATGAAAGGGGGGTCGGATTCCATATATATTACATATTGGTTAGAGAAGCAGACAAAATATATGCGATGAACTGAAAAGGGATTTTGGCCGAAGCATATGTTAAACGACATAAATTGGTGGTGATAGATTCGAGAAAATAGTAATAGAAAACCCAAGAAGAAAAAGAGAAGATTCAAAATCAAAGTTTGGAACCTTAAAGGAGAGAGGTGTGAACAATTCAGGATGATTATGTGAGAGAGAGAGAGAGAGAGAGAGAGAGAGAGAGAGAGAGAGAGAGAGAGAGAGAGAGAGAGAGAGAGAGAGAGAGAGGACTGAAAAGGTTGAATTTAGAGATTGAACAGAGTGATAATGGATAAGTTGTGGCCAGGAAGCTGTTCATAAAAAAAACACACACATTACAAACACATAAACATGGCAGAAAACATAACCTCCTTCCAACTATAGGGGAATTAATTAACAGAGCACGGATTGAAAGTTTTAGAGGGTAATAGAGTATGATTATTATTATCATTACTAGTCAAGCTAGAACCCTAGTTGGAAAAGCAAGATGCTATAAGCCCAAGGGCTGCAACAGGGAAAAATACCCCACCGAGGAAAGGAGACAAGGAAATAAATAAACGATATAAGAAGTAAAGAAAAAGTAAAATAAAATATTTTTAAAAACAATAACAGCATGAAAACAGATAACTCATATATAACTATAAAAAGACTTATGTCAGCCTGTTGAACATAAAAGCATTCGCTGCAACTTTCATGAGAGATTAAGAGAGATTGCAAAGATTGGGAAACAGCAGTATGGATTCGTGAGTGGGAGAGAGACCGTGGATGACATCTTCATAGTAAAGCAGTTACATGAAAAGAGACTAGTGGGAAACCAGAAGCTCTTCTGTGCTTTTATAGATTTAGAGAAGGCTTATAATAGAATGCCAAGAGATGTGATGTTTTGGTGTTTGACGAAGAGGAAAGTCCCGGAGAAGTTGGTTAGAATGGTAGGGATGATTTACAATAAACAAGGACTCAAGTATTAACAGCTGTTGGAGAAACAGAAACATTTGAAGTTAGTATTAGATTACAGCAGGGCTCAGCATTAAGCCCATTTCTATTTATGTTGGTCTTGGATGTGTTAAGTGAAGGGATCAGAAATGACGAGTTTTGGGAGTTGCTATCTGCAGACAATTTGATAATTACAGATGGAAATGAGGAAGAATTACAGAGAAGGGTTGTAGAGTGGCAAGAGACTTTGGAAAGGCGTGGCTTGAGGGTAAATGTCGATAAGACTGAAGCTAAGGTGAGCATTAAGGAAAGTTGAGACAGGATAGCCATATATGAAAGTAGAGGTTCATTTATAAAACAGGTGGAACAATTTAGATACTTGTGATCTACTACTAGTCAGGAGGGAGGTTGTGTGGCTGAAGTTGAGAAAAGGATAAAAGAAGCATGAGGAAAGTGGAATTGGTAGCAGAAGTGGTATGTGATAGTAATCATGCTAAAAGTCAAGATCTATAGCACAGTAATAAGACGACTGTATATGTATGGATGAGAATTAGATGGCGAGATAAGGTGAAGAATGATATGCAGAGAAGAGGTTTGGTGGAAGAGGATGCCTTTGATAGAACATATTAGAGAGGGAGCATCAGGCTATTGGCCCTTTAATGTTGGGATAATGGTTGGAAAGAAGAAGGTTCCTGAATATTAGAAATCTTGTACAATTCGCAAATATCAAATGCACATTAATACAGGGTACAGATAATGCTTTAATAGTAATTAAGAATACACTTAAAGAATAAGCAAGAATATAACTACATTGATAGATACTAGAAACGATACTGTTTTCACTCATAATAAGCCGGTAATTATAGAAAAGCAGTGGAAAACAAGAAAATATGTTACTAATGATTGATTAACTACTATACAAAATCACTTAATATATTTCTATTCCAAGAATACCCAGTAACGTATCCTTTTCTTATTCACAGAGGTGACATGGAACCTGGAGTTAGTGCAGTGTGAATTTCTTTCCTCCCGGTGATGATTGAAATGAAAGATTAATCGGAGTTGATTGATCCTTATGCAGAAGGTCAATAGCCATAAGCTGAAATTGCTTTCCCAGGAATACTTTGAAACACTATTGGTCATCGCGTTTACCCATTGATAGAGCAACTAGGATAAAGGTTTCGAAATGACAAAGAAATAACCTTAAGACTCAAAGGCTGGACTAAAAGCAACAGAGCTTTAATAGAAGTCGATTTCAACTCTTATTTTGATCAAAGAAATATTTATTCTTAGATTGAGAGAGTCTATAAACGCACTATTTCTATCGCATTAACATGTTTTATGAATGTTGCTGTAAATTTTGGAATCCAGAAAAATTAAGTAAATAAAAGGAATAAATAATTCAAAAATATCTCACAAAGAAGGTATAAGCTTCATTCAAAGATTTTGATAACTTCTTGATATATGTCCATGAGCTATTTCAAATGGAATCAAATATAGATATTCCTCAAATATAAATATTAATCTTTATTCAAAACATCTTCTTAACTTTTGTGATGATGTAAACTATAATTATATGTTCGTTAATATTTGATTTAAAAACAATAACCTAATAAATAGCAATGAAATAATATTCCTTAATACGCAGGTTAAATCATCTTCTATCCATTCTGTTAAAGTGCTTTTTTCCCATTTGTATGGGCTAAGCCAGTTGGCTTCTTTTTTAAAAGAATTTGCTTTGGCTTTAGGGTAGACCGTAGTCCCAATCAGCTGCCCTGCCTGACATTGCTTAGATCCCGGTAGCGTAGGTTCATGTGTTGCACCAGTAACCAGCGTCCTTCAGTTAGATCAGTAACAACAAAAAGGAGATTTAAAATAAATAAGTATGTCTACAGCTATAGCCTATCAACGTGATATGGAATGACCAAGTTTATTTTAATCTATAATTCTAAGAATAAACCGTACTTCTGTTACAAAAGATAATCTGCAATTTACTACCATGTGTAATGCACGTGTATTTCAGAACCGCTCATACATTGTAATGCAATATCTCTCTCTCTCTCTCTCTCTCTCTCTCTCTCTCTCTCTCTCTCTCTCTCTCTCTCTCTCTCTCTCTCTCTCTCTCTCTCTCTCTCTCTCACTGATATTAAAAAACCCTTCTAAGTTTGCCATTGCATGTTTCATATAGTTAAAGTTTTTTTATGTCATTGTTATCCTCAACCATTTGTATATAGGCTTGTTATATCACGTTAATAAACCAGTCATGTCCAGCAGGTCTTTCTTCCAAGACCTAGTCTCAGCCTGCCACATTGGTGACCCTGCCAATTGCCCACCACTTTGGCGTTCAACTTGTCACAAATATGAAGATAGAATTTCCATAAATTATTGTTCATTTAAAAAAGGTAATTAAGGCTGTAACGCTTGAGATCTATATTGGACGAAAAAAAAAGTATTAAGCAAATAACATTAACGTCATTAATGTTTGTGATTTTTCATCTCTATTCCATAAGAAAATAATGTTTCCAGTCGCCCTAATTGTTACACTAAACGTGTACTGAGAATCCCAGCTTTTCCCGGAGTCATCCTCGATAATATTTCATTTATGAGAACCAGCACTGATATCCTATAAACTTCTGTGTGCTCTGTCAGGCGCGAACAGAAAGCGACAACAGTAACGCCTTCAAAGAATTCCGCTTTCTAGAAGGTCTTAGTTTTTGAAATGATGCAGTCAAAGTTTAGTGGACGATGAAGAAAGAAAGGACGCACTTTTTTAGATATTCTTTATTTGATTTAAGTTAAACTTTTATTTACAGAACAGGAGGGATAATTTAATTTATATACGTAGCAAAAGAACAATGTAAAAGCCTTTTATTTAATGACTGAGAATTATTCCCTATATTTTATTCTCTTTATTGATACGTTTCTTAACTTTAAAAGATTATCATGTCCATTTTCATTACGACCAAAGGCAATTTAGGCTATGAAATAAATAATCTGAAATTGATAATGTTACGAAGAAAAGGATTCGAAGAGATTCTAATTAAACAAACGCTTCGTTGTAATTATGAAGCTAACTTTAGAGGTAGTTGAAAAGAAAGATTTTTATCATTTTAGACGGAAAATGGAACAAGAGTTGATGCGTGCAATTTAGAGGAAATAAAACTTTCTGTTCAAATGAATTTTCATGGTGCGAGACAGTCAAATTATATCTACTTTTTCTAATGAAAGTTTATATTTCTTTTTATTTAATGGATTCAAAGCCTGAGCCCCAGTTGATATATATTATTACTTTGCAATGTAGGAGCAAACAAACAGATACTCATATACATGCATACATTGAATACGAAGACAAAAACATATGTCCCCCTCACACACACACACACACACACACACACA
>NC_090742.1:134280795-134290795 GCF_036898095.1 Palaemon carinicauda | reverse complement strand
CAGTGTTGTTTCTTACGTATAGTGGTTGAATTCCTAAGTTTGCACTTTTACTTAATTTGCTTAAAGGTTTTAACCACACGACTTTATCGTGTTCCCAGCCTGTAAAAGTAAGCGAGCGGTTGATAATTTAATTCATTTCCCTTTCCAGGGAATGAGATTGCGGTGCTGAACCCTTCCACCGCCTACAACTTCACGTGAACCCAACTCCCAGTAAAGTACCTCGTGGCGTACTTCAAATATACAGTAATTATCTGTTGTGCTCACTTTTTTTAATTAATTATTATTTATATATTATTGTAAATATATCCATTTTGTCAGTATTCCTTGTCTTATTGCCGACTGGCGAACTTTCCATTGTTTTTTTCCTTTGTTTTTCCTTAAGCAAGGCCGGACTCCCAAGCACGCGGGCATAACAACATATACATATATATATATATATATATATATATATATATATATATATATATATATATATATATATATATATATATATATATATATATGTGTGTGTGTGTGTGTGTGTGTTTATATATATATAAACACACAGACACACACACACACACACACACACATATATATATATATATATATATATATATATATATATATATATATATATATATATATATATATGTGTGTGTGTGTGTGTGTGTGTGTGTAAATGTTTGTGTGTATGTGTATTTCTTTCCTGTCACGCTCAAGGGGAAAAGAAGGAGCCATATCCTGGTGAGAGGGAGGTTACCCCGTGAGAAGCACTTGGAAACCACACTCGTCTCTCCGACAAATTGCCAAACAATCAGGTTGTAGTTAAGAGGAAAGGGTGAGTTCGTGAGAATTAATGCAAATCTAGAACACCCTACTAACTGAGCTGATAAAAAGACAATAATTCTTTGATATTGAAAGACTGATTCATAACATTCCAGGATTTATGTCAGTAATGATCTCATAACAACTAACGAATTGTTGTTTACAGGGATCCAGAGGCAGTTGAAACTGCTTATCAAATTACTTGGGACTCAAAAGAAGCCAAGAAAAGCAGTCATGAATATTAAACCTCGGAATTAGGAATATTTATGTTATCTAAATTCGTAGTTATTTAAAATTCCTAGATTGCAAGAAAATTAGTAAAATAGTTTCACAATACTTCCTGCCATTTATTCTCTCATAAAGAAAAAAAAATAAAATTCCATTCTTTTTTTCCAATGAGTAATATGGAAAAAAAATATTTAGAATAATAGGATCTTTTTGCCCAGACTCAGAATCGAATATGGATAAATAACAAAATAAGGAATAACTCCAAAACCTTCGAGGATATTACAACGAAAATCACTGACTACTAATAATACTTCACAATGATCATTTCCACATGACTCTATAATTTGAAATAAGGTCATCATGAATATTTGGATAATCCTAGTTAAATCGTTTTCTACATTGATGTGTTTAAAGGTGTCTACAAAATGAACATAATTATTCAAAGTACGAATTAGTTAGCTTTTAATTACATGGAACAGTGAATTATTCATGAAATCTAATAAAACTATATGATATATTAATATCTTATTTAGTCCCTTATATCCTAAAATGCTACCCTATTCCCAGAATCACTAATTATGCTAAATTTTCGAAGCCGGAATTTTCAATCGTACCTGGGAATGGGGAAGGAAAGGACGCAAAGGCAAACTCCATCGAATTCCAAATGCTGCAAAAATATTCCACTCGACCCAGGGTCATTAATAACACGTTAACGATAGTATTTTGATCAAGAAATTCTATCATACACAATGGGAAAAAAGTGGTAAAATGTAGACAGTAAAGATAAAATTTACATAAATTTCAAAATGTAAAACCCTCTCATGAACTTTGCACAACATTCCTCAGGATCCTAATGGTAATCCATTTCTGTCTCGAACATTCGGGTGCAATTTTGCTCTCATGATTATGGGGGAAGATATAATCCGGTCATCCAAACGAGTCGATGGTTACTTTATATACACTATTTAAATTATCAATGAGATGAACAAATATATCCAGGTGGAGTATAAATTACTATTGTACTCGACCCGTCAAGAATGATGGTTAAATATTTAAATAGATGTGGGCACACACACAAATTCAATCCTTCTCACCCCCTATCCTAAGAACCATGAGTTATACATCTGTACCATGTTCTTCCACTGTCGTGGGTTAGAGTTCTCTTGCTTGAAGGTACACTCGGGCACACTATTATATCTAATTTCTCTTTTTCTTGTTTTGTTAAATTTCTTATAGTTTATACTGATAATTACAAGTAATGTCTTTTTTAAGAGAGTATAATTTAGATTCATTATTTGTGTTTGATAAGAAAATTCCATTTCAATCTTAAGGAATTGGCAGTTTTCAATGCAAGGATTGAGTTATAATTTATGAATCTTCTTATAAAATATTCAATCAAATGGTTTTTGAAGCAGATATTTATCAAAATTTAGAGTATAGTACGAGGAATGAAATTACGCTAAATGTTTTACCCGAATAAAAATTAAAATGACATTCTGATCAAAGCATGAATCCTACCTAGGCTTCTGTATTAACGCCTATTAATCTTATAACTTTATTCACTAGTCAAAGTACAGTATTTGGACTCTTTAATCATTTAATTTTCATGTAATTACGAAACAAAGGCATTGAAATCTCATAATAAAAGGAAAGCTTACATATACGCCTCTCTGTATTACGTTCTTTTTAATGCACTGCATATCAGATACATATGTCCTCGATGCAACACTAGCTACATTGAAAGCAGAGGTGATAACATTTCATTAGGAAGGAGAATATTGGAACTCCTTCCCCCTTCCCCTCCGCCTCAACTGTTATTGAGGTCCAAATAAACATCGCCTCCAGGCGACAAAAAAGATTGTGTCCAGCAAGAGGAAGATCTTCGTGACAACTGAAATTGCCACTTGCAAGCCAATGCGGACTTATTTACTTATTCTCTCTCTCTCTCTCTCTCTCTCTCTCTCTCTCTCTCTCTCTCTCTCTCTCTCTCTCTCTCTCTCTCTCTCTCTCTCTCTCTCCAGTATAAACTGTGATACACCGAAAAGTGGAAAAAGTTCATCTAAATGAGCAGCTAGTCTTTTGTGCTTAAGGTTTGCCATAAGAATAATATAGAACAATTATTCTTTGAAAACTCATTGAGTAAAGTTTTACGTAATACTTCTTTTTCTATAAAACACGAATACAAATCCCTTAGGGTTTACTGTGGAATTCCTTTACAATACTACGTAATGCTGCCCATTATCAACATTTGTCATTTCAATGTTTATTCAAATAAAGAACAATGACTGCTTCTTCATGTGTAGGGGTAAAACATTTTGCAGTTTCTAAACTGCTCACTGTTGAAGAAACATTAACATACACGACTTTGCTTCCCCCTATTATCTCCCCTGTGTGACAAAGAACAAGTCTTTAATATATATATATATATATATATATATATATATATATATATATATATATATATATATATATATATATATATATATATATATTTATATATATATATATATATATATATATATATATATATATATACATATATATATATATATATATATATATATATATATATATATATATATATATATATATATATATATATATATATATACATATATATATATATATATATAAATCACAAAGTTACCAATGAATTTTGATGAAAATTTTCCCATGTGTGAGAAATGGGCTAACTTAGAAGTGATTAAAATTGAGTGGTCATCCGGATCCAGGATTTTTATTATTCAGTAGATTCATTCATGGTCAACATATGAAAGAGGGAAATCTAGGTCAGTAGACTTGAGTAAAATGTTGACACTTCTCATTGGCCCGTGTCTAAAATCAATGATTGTTCGTTCTACTTGTTTATACATATCATCATCACTGTGAAATTTTAGTATAATTTTATGGTGTTGGTAGCCCTTTCACGTGATGTATCGTTTCTTGATAATTCATGACGATGATGAATAGACGTCTTGGCCTCTGTGCCTAGTTCTGCCTGTAAATGGGATGTTTCGCTTGTCAATCGTGTCTTACTTTCCCCGATATGGTGGTTATCATCGTTTAAGATTATTTACAAAGGTAATTGAAAGATTGATAACTAGATTGACTTTGGCTATATGAAAGGACAAATTGCGTGAAAATAAGATATTGGGCGTCTTTTGTAAAATAGTATGCGCTTATTTATGATTTCTGCTTTTTCAGAAAAATATTAACAAATGCACATGAATAGTGAATCTAGTATCCAAATTATTTACGCCTTTGAGAAACATGTAGAGCTTTTTTGAGGGGATTTGGATGAATGGTGGAAACAAGTAGGTGAAAATAAAGATTTTTCTTTAGCTCTATTGCAGGGAGAGCCATAATTTTGTATAACAACTCATTGGTGCAAAGTTACAATGTAGAATGTTGACATTAGCAAATATTGAAAATAAGGCATATTAACTGGATATTTTTGAGGGAAAAGATTTTATCATATCAGTAATAATTTATTTGAATCAACGATTTAGTTTTTTTTTTCATATTTAATTAAATACCTGATGCCCATTAAAATAATTTGAACTGACCTTAACAAAGCAACTAGTTTAGGGTTGGGGATTTTAAATACCTTTCCATTTACAACTTTCAAGCCCCGAGTTTTAATTTAGGTATATTGCCTTTTGCTGAAAATAATTTCCCCCCCTAAATCTTATTAAAAAAAAAATAAATTGTTTATAATAACCCAAAGTCAAGTGTAGTGCCATCTACCTACAGTAAACAAAAAAAAAAGAAAAAAAAACAGTACTTAGGGCTTTTTTTTACAATAGATCATGGAATAAACCTCTTACCCAAATGACTCATTCATGAAAAAAAGAGGGAGACTTGGTCCGAGACTAACGATAATAGTAAAAATCTTTTGTTGCTAATTGCTGGTGTTTAACATACAAAGTTTTCTTAAAGCTTTTGTAGATGAAGAAGAAAATCGAAGATATTGAAGTTTTTGAGCCCAGTAACTGATAGTAAAAAACAAAAGGAAATGAAAAGTGAAGCAAAAGATTAATGTTTTCTAGTTGTGTGTAAATATATATATATATATATATATATATATATATATATATATATATATATATATATATATATATATATATGTGTGTGTGCATGTGTGTATATATATAAATATATATATATATATATATATATATATATATATATATATATATATATATATATATATATGTATATATATATATATATATATATATATATATATATATATATATATATATGTGTGTGTGTGTGTGTGTGTGTGTATATATATAAATATATATATATATATATATATATATATATATATATATATATATATATATATATATATATATATATATATATATATGTAATTATATATATATGTGTATATATATATATATATATATATATATATATATATATATATATATATATATATATATATATATATACAGTATATACAGTATATACAGAGAGAGAGAGAGAGAGAGAGAGAGAGAGAGAGAGAGAGAGAGAGAGAGAGAGAGAGAGAGAGAGAGAGAGAGAGTGAGAGAGAGAGAGAGAGAGAGTAGTTTGTAATTGGCTGGAAATTCATTTAATTTTAGAGATACCGTGACATTAACACACGGACAAATAGAAAACACAAAAACATACAAATATACATCGTTTGACATCATATAAATATAGTAGATGTTATTGCCAATTTTAGCAACATTATGTACACATCAGAAAATTCTAAATTCCAATAGAAAATTGGTTGATTTAAGCCGGTGAATAAGTTCTCTTTTGTTGAACAGAAAAAATTATTGGTTTCCAATAAAAACTACAAAAATCCACCAAAATAGTTTAAAATATCCTTTCAAAAATACCGGTAATGATAAACTACTATATCTTTATTATTTTCGTTTTATCATTATGCTTAACATCAATATTTATATTCTTTCCGACCGGAATGTTATCTCTTCTAGATGTAACTATTAAAGCCGAAAATATTCATTTTAAGTCTATATTCCTTTTAAGTATTACATATTCTTTCATATTGAATTGTATAATTTGGTATTCATTTGTAAGAAATCTATAGAAACTAAGCAGTATTTTAACTAGCATTCCACAAGTCTCTCATTACCCAAGTCTGCCTACTGCAATCGGCTTCCACGGTAAACCAAACCAAACAGTCATTCGTGAGGTATATAATGTGTGCACCATAACTTCATGTTGAACCCATAGTAACATGTGTCATGTTCCCTCCTCGTAACTTCGGTTTATACCGAATATAATTTTCGAATAGCCGAAATCATGGCACTTCCGGGGAATCTACAGCAAGAGACGTTTACTAAATGGCTTTGGAGAATCTCATGTCAACAGCAATATAGCAACAGCATCCTTAAATTCTAGTTTATTACATCAATGCCATTTGAAGCATTTTACAATGTTGTTAGCAAACACCTTTTGCGTTAAAGCTCGCGGGATGAGTAACCTTACTGTTTCCTATTATAAAAGTTATCTTTTACGAGGGGAATTTAGTTTATGTTTCTCCTTCACAAGGGGAGCTCGACTAAATACACCATAGACAGCTGTTATAGCCTTGTTAAAACCATTTCCCTTTGTGATAGAGTAACGGGTGTATATTTGCAAAGCGTCATATTTCTATAACGATAGACATAGAAGGATACTTACTTTACTTTAAGCGCTGCTTTTTTTGGTCTTATTCAGCAGGGGAACCCTACTTTCTACAGGACCTCCATAGACCTTTTATCAAGTTCGTTCGAAAGCATTAAACATTTTACACCGCATATTGCTCGTTTATTGTCAAATCCACATTATCGAAGCACATCTTTCGTATGATGAGAGAGATCATATTATATAGTGTCGGATCCGAAAATTTAAAGTCTCTAGAGCCTACGGTAGACATATATCTAGGTTCCAATAATTTGAAACCACCTGTAACTATTCTTGTGTCAACACGATTGGTTGGTTACACAATATTTAGCAATCCTCTTAGATATTTTGGACATCCGGTTCTGATAACAAGATGGGTTATTATACTCATGTTAAAGTCAATTGTCGCTTTAATAGGTAGCCAGTGTAAATCAATTAGTAAAAGAATGATCCTTTCTCGTGGTGGGATACCTTTAATCAGTCTTGCTCCTCTGTTTATTGCGTTTTGTAATTTCTTGAATTGCACTTTTGGTAAAAGTAATTTTATTTCACTTCAGGTTTCTTGTAGGTATGCAATCATCTATTCTATTCTTGTATGAATTCATGTGTGGAATATAACCACTCATGAACATCTATTCCTATCAGATAGGTTTTGTGTATTATGGATAAAAGGTCAACGGTTATTACAATGTATCATTTAAACAGATCCGATCCTAGATGCAAAGGTAGATCATGCGATACATTTGAAATGCAAACATCTAAATATACTCAATCTTTTTCATTCAAGCGATGAGAGTTAGATTAATAATCAGCATAGTTACTTCAAATAAACTTGATTCACTCAGCCATTTTATCTAGGTCAAATTATTGGAACACTTGTTACCTAAAGAGGTTAGCAAATGACTGATGGATCATAAGTTATTATTGATATAGAAATGTCATTAACCCTAAAAAAACAGTATTCTGTCAATACTAGCAGGAAAAAATAAACCTACATCTGAATTTATTTCTCAAATATTCTTTACGTCTCTCTCTTAAACTCCCCAAATCACGTAAAGCTTTGAAATCCTCCCACAGTATATTTTACCAACATGACAAGAATACTGTACATATACGAAAAAAAGTTTATGATATGAACTTGACTAATTATTTATCAAAGTCGTAATAGACCAACATTTTCATCCAACATCACTCAAATAAAAACGACACATTTTATGTAAAAAGTGCTACAACTTCCAATACTGTCTCAGAAAATTAAAACGTATTTGGAAAGGAATATATAGTTAGTACTAGTGGATAGACTTTTAACGAAAAAATACTATTGGTTATATAAAAAATCAGAAAAAGAAATGGAAGTATCAGATGTAGAAATTATGTTATAGTATTTCAACTCCGTCAACTTTGTTTTGTAAACTCGGTATTTTTATGAAAATTAGGGTCATTTCACCCCAACATCTTGACGAAAAATATATTCGAGTTACAAATGCAGATAACATTCCCAATATCTTTTTAAACGAGGTTATTGACAGCATTGCATTGACTACAAAAAAACATGCTTGGCTGTTGTTAACTTAAAACTCAATTTATTTTAATAAAAATGGCAAGGCGAGGAGTAACTGGATCAAGAGAATTTTTACACCGAGATTTCAGCAACAGAGGATTCTAGTTATAAACGACAGAAAATGGAGGGAAGAATTGTTTTTTTTTTCTCAAAGAAACGTCTTAACATATGAGGCGAATATATTCTATTATAATTTTCTCCAAAGATAAGTCTTATTATGAAAGCCATACAGTATTAATTCTTCCCATTGAAAATATAATTCTTACTGTCCAGTTCTAGTGCCCCTCCTACAACACAACCACCGAAGACGCAGTGATGACCCAAAAGACGGGATCATTATGCATCCCAGCGAGAGGAGGAGAGGTGTTATCTTATCCCTTATGATAACGACCTATATAATGTAACCCAACGTCCCATTAAGGCTGGCAGAGATAATCAAGCCAACACACCAGGTTGGCTTCAGCAAACTTGGGAAATTGTGACATAAGGATCCTGTATCTAGAGGGATATGATGATGCTAACTTAACACAAGATATGCTCTTGACATCTTAATGTCTATCGGTGCAACAGACATCGCGTTTGGGAAAGAAGATTTACATATATCGGGCTAAGTTAACATACTGGTTAACGAAATTTCATTTTAAATGAATATCTTATAAATTAGATTACTGGCAATCAATATTTATTGTATATTAAATAACGAATATCACCTAAAAGATTATAAGGTCTAGCTGAGGTATCTTTTTTGCCTAATAGTATTACATAGATCAACATTATATATATGAATATATATATATATATATATATATATATATATATATATATATATATATATATATATATATATATATATATATATATATACATATGTATGTATATATATATATATATATATATATATATATATATATATATATATATATATATATATATCAATCTATCTATCTATCTATCTATCTATATATATATATATATATATATATATATATATATATTATATATATATATATATATATATATATATATATATATATATATATATATATATATATATATATATGTGTGTGTGTGTGTGTGTGTGTGTGTGTGTGTGTTTGCGTGTGCGTGTGAGTGTGTGTAGGCGTGTGCATCCCATTCTTGAAACAAACACATAGTTTTGCCCTTTTTCTAGAATCGTGAGTATCTAGTTACTTCTAGTAGGTAAATGGATGGAAAATCCTTTTCCTAATTTGTAACCTAAGGAATTTATATCAAAGACAATGTTCTTTCCAGAAAACAGTCATCTTGTCTATTTATGACAGACAAAATCATTACACAATATTTCCATATTCATCTTTAAGTTATAAGTCTCTAGAAAGTTATCAATTGATGCTGAAACACATCATGAAAATTCTTCTAACTATTTTTTTTTCATTACCATTTATTGGGTCGAATGTTTTAAAACATGTACTATATAAGATGGTGAAGGGTCGTGGTGTTAAAAGAGAAAATAATTGTTATAAACTCTAATTTCAAGATATATGAAATATATTGCAATATCTTCATCACCTTTACGTTTAATACAAACTAACTACGTATGCATGGGATGTATGAATAAACAATATCATGGATGAATTCCTAAACATACTTTGGACACTTCACTCTGAAAATGGTCCGAATTGTATAAGGAATTCCGGCTTTAATAATAATTCTGTACAATCCTTTTTTAATCCTTTACCTGGAAAGAACAATACTCTG
>NC_090742.1:134273295-134275795 GCF_036898095.1 Palaemon carinicauda | reverse complement strand
GTTGATGGAATGAACGGGAACAAAGTGTTGCTTTTTAGATGTTCCGGCTTTCATCCAGAAAAAGTGGACTTACCATTTATTGAGGCGAATGTTATAAAACGTGTACTATATAAGATGTTGAAGGGTCGTGGTGTTAAAAGAGAAAATAAATGTTATAAACTCTAATATCAAGATATATGAAATATATTGCAATATCTTCATCACCTTTACGTTCAATACAAACTAAGTACTTATGCATGGCATGTATGAATAAACAATATCATGGATTAATTCCTAAACATAGTTTGGACACTTCACTCTGAAAATGGTCCGAATTGCATAAGGGATTCCGGCTTTAATAACAATTCTGTACAATACGTTTTGAATCCTGTACCTAGAAAGAACAATACCTTGAGCTCATGTGTAGGACACGTGGATGTGGGAGGCGTTTTGCATCCTTCCTCCGAATAACAGACCTGGGAAACTTCAAAAGTTCAAAGTTGCAGCGAATGTTTTCATGTTGAAAACGCTGACATAATTCTCTTTTTTATAGTTTATATATGAAAGATTTATTTTAATGTTGTTACTCTTCCTAAAATAAGTTATTTTAGTTGTTCATTACTTTTCTTGTAGTTTATACATTTCCTTATTTCCTTTCCTCACTGGATTATTTTCCCTGTTGGAGCCCTTGGGCTCATAGCATCCTGCTTTTACGTATAAGACGAGTAGTGTTGCAGCTTATTAATAATAATAATAATAATAATAATAATAATAATAATAATAATAATAATAATAATAATAATAATAATAATAATGTAGCGGCTAAACGACAGAATTGTGATTAATGAGTCCGTTCTTGAAAAGCTGTTTGCATCAGTTATATGATTAAAAATTGTTATTTCGTATATTTTGAAATGAATTGAAGATTTCATCACAAGCAATGTCCATAAGGTACACAAGGTACACAGATGGAATATTACATTTTATATAAATAGTGCGATCAAAGGATCGGCGCTTGTTAAGCTGTGTAGTTAAGAAGATTCTTTTTATTTTATGGTTTTGATGCCAAAGAATAACAACGGTAGAAATTCCATTATTTGAATTTTATCAATAATTCGAAGTTCAATATAAAAAGAAGACTCAGAAAATAGATTAAAACTCCTCAAAGTAACACCAAAACTTAACGTATCTTTATTGTGTTTAATTATTTATTTGGCAGAATAGTTATCAATATAATTACAAAGCGTTTGACATACATCCCAGGGATTAAAGGGTCATTTTAAAGAAAACTGCTTTCCATAATTAAAATTTCATTAAATTATTAGTTAAATGTTAAGGATTTCATGAAAAGTATTTTTAGAATTAAATATTGGAACATTTGATATTGATTTTGCAATGATTAGCCTCTTTACATTCAGCAAAGATGACATGCTAATTTCTTTGGCCGCAAAAGCTTCTTTCAAATTCTTGAAAAGGAAAAAGTTTGCTTTCTAATCTGCACGGCGAGACTTTGGCAGAACTTTCTCCAGAACAGATTTTTATTTTTCAGTTCAATTTTCAAGAATTCGATTCTTCCCAGCGGAAATAAATCTGGATTGATAAATAACTTCTGTTTTATGATCACGATAAATAACGTGAAACATAATGGCCCACTTCCACTTGGATTACTTTCCTCTTCACTCAACCTTTGCTTAATCCTGTTAGTTTTTCCTTCAGAGAAAACGGTAGGAAAACACATTATGAAACCAGTCATTATCTCATTTACATAAGATGAATAGGCTAACTATCCTCAGCATCATTTCTCTAAACGTAAGTCGAATAGTTACTGAAATTTCAGATTAAAAAAAATTAAATGCGACCGAACAAGTTGAGAGATTTGAAAACCACATATGAAAATTTTATATCTTTTTTATCTTTGACAATATATTATTCTAATAAAAACCTATGTTAATAAAAGATAAAATAAAAAGTTCATTGAACAACTCTGAAGTGAAAGAAGCGTTTTTATTTCATGTACATTGGAAGATAAAGATAACGAAAATTTTATCTATAGATCACGTGAAGGTTTATTCCTCCTTTTTTCCTAGCTTCGTTTTCATTGGATTTCTGGAAATCATTTCACCAAACAAATATGTTTAAATAATAGTATACAGCGTTTCAGTTTAGACTCCAGTACAACAAGAAGTATAGTTACAGTGATCCAACAATTGCTAAAAGTAAATAAAGAAAAATTTTCAATGAACTGTTTGGGTGATACCTTGCAGTTTTAGTTTTAACATTCAAAATTGTATTATGGCAGCCGATAATTTTTGATAGAAATGATAATTATGCATATAATTCGATGATGATATTATCATCTTATTTTTTCTTCATACACACCTAAATGATTTTAGGATTTTTTATAAAGAAAAATTTATAAATTTGATAACTATTTATTACCTTTAAAGTCAAAATATTCTGGATGTTGAACTGTTACCTGAACATCAAAGGTAGACACTAATTCAAAATGTAAAAACTTCTT
>NC_090742.1:134263295-134268295 GCF_036898095.1 Palaemon carinicauda | reverse complement strand
AGAAAGATATGCCATGTAAAGGGGGTGGGGGTGGGGGGTTAAGTAACGGCAAAGAAAATTCTGTATATTACAGTGCTTTTTTTACTCACTATTAGTTTTTACTAGTGTTTCTGAATCCGCAGTGTTTTAGAGTGAGCCAAGATAGAAGATTCTCTTCTCCCATCTTGGATAGAACGACGAGAATCCTGGAACCTGGAACCGGAACCTTGAACCTTCTTAGTCATTTTCTTGTTTTTCTTATTCTTCTTTAAAATGCTTCGTCTCCCATAAAATTAGTGATCATGTGATTCCTCCAAATAAGTTTCGAGATTCCAATTTGATGACCCTTTTTTAAAATGTCTTCCATATGTTATGCTCCTCGTCAGTAGCTTAGTTAAACATTCCTCCAGATCGACATTTCTATTACTTTTAATCCCTATTTTATCGGTTTAACAATCGTGTATTTTTCATATCCTTTCAACAAAATTGACTTGGAAAAAAGTTCCATTATTTCGTCTGTATAAAAAACTTCAGTCATCCAATTACTTTCCCTATACCATTCTATCTAATAAATCATGCCCTTCATTCTTCAATTCGTCACTTCATTTGCATTAAATAACCCCTATTAGATGCTACCCAGCTGTCAAGTTGTGACAATTTGTCTATTTGTTCAATTATATTACACCTTATAATTGTCAGACGTCTAGCGTGTTTCTATCCCTGCCCAATGTTTTAAGGACAGCGTTGCATAGTCTTCAACACTTACTTTCATTACTCACTTTGCGTAATTATCTCTCAGTTTTTTATTGTATTATCCATTAGTAGGCCTACAGCGCCATTCCCATAAATCTAACACTCACCAAATCTAGCAATGAACATCAAATAGTTTTGTCTAAAGCCAGGCTGACACTTGCACGAATTTGTGGCACACATTGTCACGACTCGAGTCGTGAACTAGCGCGAAATCACCCTGAACTGGCGTGAAGTGTTCGTAAACCCGTTATGACATCGTGGCAGATCGTGACGAGAGTTTTGAAATGTTCAAAATTTTGGTCACGACAAAATTTCGTGACTGAGTCGTGAACTATGCGCGAACTGTTCGTGAAGTCGTCAGGACGATGCGGGAAGTGTGCAAACTATGCGGAAACTATGTGAACTCGTCGTGCCATTTCGTGTCAGTGGACAGGTCAGCTGTGATTCTGAGGTAATTTTTTTTTTTTTTTTTTTCTTCCAGTTCCTGCCACATAATGTCACGACTTGCCACAACGAATTCGTGGCAAAAAGTCGTGCAAGTGTCAGGGTACCTTTAACGAAATCTATTGAGTTTTAACACCACTTATCTCTCTACACCTCACAAAACTTTGATATTTTCCTTCAATCTTTGTCCTTATTAGCATATTCATTAACTCCGTAATCTAATATATCAAAAGCTGATAATTTATCTAAATGACGGCGTCAATGACCTTAGATGTCAGGATACCATAAAACCTCAAATCAATCAATCATCTAAATGAACAGAGACCCTTTAGTTTGTACAGTGTCCCCAACTGATAAGATGTAACAGCTATAATTTCATAATTACTTTATAATCGGATATAACAGCTCTAATTTCATAATTACTTTATAATCAGATGTAAAAGCTATAATTTTATAATTACTTTATAATCATAGATTAAATGATCATGACAGACATTGCATAACCTACAGTATAACTATGTTGCAAATAGCAGCAGTGGACAGTTAATAATAATAGTTACAATTATTTAGGCGAAGCTATATTATGTGCGAAGTGAGCTACAGAGAAAACGTGCTAAAGATGTTGACAATTGGATTAAAATAAGAAACCCTGTCAGTTTTCCGTGCGATTTGCTGAAAAGTGTTCATATAATTCGCAATTACATTTCATAAAGAAAGAATTATGACCTTCAATAAAAGGAATGCAAAATAACCTTTCCAGTCATATAACTAAAGATATTGCTTTTATTGTGCATGGAGCCTTGAACCTTTGTTATGTATATATATATACATATATATATATATATATATATATATATATATATATATATATATATATATATATATATATATATATATATATATATATATATATATATATATATATATATATATATATATATATATATATATATAATATATATATATATATATATATATATATATATATATATATATATATATATATATATGTATATGTATATAAATATATATTTATATATGTATGTATATATATATATATATATATATATATATATATATATAAATATATATAAATATATATATATATATATATATATATATATATGTATATATATATATATATATATATATATATATATATATATATATATATATATATATATATATATATATATATATATATATATATATATATATATATATATATATATATATATATATATATATATATATATATATATATATATATATATATACATGTAGAAAATACATTCCAATAAGGAGTTAATTCATTACGGAGGAATATAAATGAAATAAGTGTGCTTGGAAACTGTGGAAATTTTCCTAATTCACCAAATACATATAATGGCGATGAAAATTCTGTATATTGCAATGCTTTTATCCTCACTATAAGTTTCTATCAGTGTTCCTGAACCCGCAGTGTTGTAGAGTGACCCAAGATATATATATATATATATATATATATATATATATATATATATATATATATATATATATATATATATATATATATATATATATATATATATACTAAGATTATTGTCAAGCATATTAAATAATGAACTGCAATGGATGTTGATATGGGTAATCACTGCTTAGTGGTGTATGGAAGAGAAAATTAGAGCAGCGTGTATATACATCTTCAATATCTACACAGATAATTCAACAATATTTAATAAAATTATTACCATTCGATAAAGAAATAAAAATTATTTTGTTCCGCAAAATGTATTGGTGTCTACTGATTTACAATAGGTCTTGAACATAATGTTACAAATTGTTTTAATACATTCTGATCCTCATCGTACAAGTGTGAAAAGCCAAATTTGCTGAGTGTTCTCCTACATCTCATTAATCCATTATTTGTCTTGTTCAATGAACCGTTCATGAAGTAGGTCATGAGTGATGATCTGCAAACACCGCTAATGGCAAACTTAGATTTACTAATCATTAGATATATGAGAAGTTGGGATATTCAATCATTATGGCCATTTAACGAAAGTTACTCATCCGCTTAATTATTTGTATTTTGGAGACAGTAGAAATTACACTCGGAAAAGGTTATGAATAAGATGTTTCGTTAATAGATATAGTTTTGTTATTAGATTTGACTTCGTGGAAGGTCTGATTCTCTTATAATCATCGAAATATTCAATTTTGTAATCAATTTCATAATTAATTTGTTCAGACATTTCTAAAAGTTGCTTATGACAATTTGATTTAGATATTCCAACAAAGTGATTGGTTACCTACATATTGGGTAGGATATGATTAAGAATTTTAATTAGGGCATTAGAAGAATTGGAAGACCCAGGCCTACATGGCTGAGGATTAAGGAGAGCGAAGTAGGAGATAATGAATGGAGAAATATTGAATTAAAAGCTCAAGAGAAAAAACGACTGGCGAAATCTAACCAAGGCCCTTTGCGTCAATAGGTGTAGGAGGAGATGATGATAACAACATTGGACAATTTTCTGGATTTCCCTCATGTCTATATGAGCTTAATCTTTCACAGCCGTATTATAAGATTTTCTGATAATTAACTCTGAACGAGATATCATTAAATATGAAACTCAATAGACTTCGTTAACTTGCAATAAAAGAAACCCTTAATATTCATTGAGACTAGCCCTGAACATTGGTTACGAAATGTTAGTATGATATTCATTATTACTAAATTAGTAGCAGTGTGGGTGCATGAAACTTACCTTGAGTAGACCATCATGGAAAAGATAATAAAAAGAAAAAAAAAGTGTCTAATTACAACACTGCAGAAGGTTTCAATTAAACCAAACGATATTCTTATAATCTTACATTTCTATTTTATGAAATGAAATATTAGACACGACTACAAATCGTATCGTCGCCGTTTATATTTACTTGTCAATACCAACAGGAAAAGAGTGAATCATGAGATTTTATGTAAAAAGTTTCTTTAAACAAAAATCTTGATACAACGCAATGCCTTAGGGGATTTAATAACTCGCCTTTGTTTCTGGAAAAGAAAATGCACACTAAATTGTTTGTAATTTTCCCTCATCCTTCATTACGTAATATAAACTTATGGGGTTCTTTTGAAGAAAAAGAAAAAGTAAACATGAATACAAAAGTATGTTGCCGTCAGGCACATAAGCCTTTGTCTTTGGTATTCTTGTTCATTACTTGACACATCAGGAGTATTTTTTTTTTCTTTGTCGCATATAAAATGTAAAAGTGTTTTTCAACTTTTGTCCGAATTTCAAGTAACGTTTTGTGTCTTCGAACTTTGAATTCAAAAGTTATCTGGCCAAATATGTAATGGAAAACCAAATATAAAGTAAAACTCTGATGATAATAATTCTTATTTCATTATGTTCTTTATAAATCTGCTGAAATGAATTGAAATGTTAACTGTCAAGGAGTTTACCAATACGATTATTTTGCTTTACTAAGAATTGCACTATAGGTTTCTATAATATATTCCGCCTTTATTTGAATATTTTAATTAACTTGATTAGTTTACAGTAAATCAACCTTCATACTTTTTTGCTTTAATATTTACGACCATGAAAGATACCCTCCCATGATTCTCTTGGCCATATCTAAACTACACCTTAAATCAACAATGACAGATAATATGCTATACTAGTGTACGCAACCCGACAAAAATGACTTATAAATAATTAGATAAATATGAACACACAGATTCAACCGTTTCCATCCTTCTCCTTCACTAACTTACTCTCGTGGTACCTCCTCTTACCAGGGTATGACTACTCCCTCTGCCCCCTATGAGAGGGAAT